>NW_026060049.1:15833-24523 GCF_023721935.1 Panthera uncia | reverse complement strand
TGTGTGTGTGTGTGTGTGTGTGTGTGTGTGTGTGTGTGTCTCCCTCTGCCCCTCCCCATTCATGCTCTCTCTCTCTCTCTCTCTCTCAAAAATATACATTAAAAAAAAAGTCACAACTGGGTCTTATTCTTCCCCTAGCACCCAGCCTGGTTTGTGCACAGAGTATGTACTCACCAGGTGGTAAAAGCAAAATCAACAACAACAATCGTAACCATAACATTCAACAGAGGACCTACTGTGTGCTTGCCACTGCACTAAACCCTTCCTCCTTCCGGCCGCTGAAGACTCTCAGGGCTCAAAGCTTGGTCCGACTGCTCCTCGTTGACAGTGCAACCACATCAACAGCACAGCTCCAGGACAGGGTCCCTGGTGCTGTGAGCTGCAAACAACCCTAATATGCTAGGGTGACAAAAGAACGACTTTCAACTTCCCCTGACAGAACCCCTGAGAAGAGCAGCTGAGGGGGCCCAGCACCGTGCCGCGCCACCCATCTCCCCACACTCAGCATCGGTCTTGAGTCCAACCCTTTTAAGCTGAACCCTCCATCTGGGAAGACCCACCCAGGTCCCTGGGGAAAATCAGGCTGGCGGTCTTGCTGTCCGCAGACTTCAAACACTCCAGAGGGACCGGCCAGCAGCTGGCTTCCTGGAGCATCACCACAGCGCAGGCCTGGCTACGCCACCAGCCTTTAATTTTGCAAGAAGTTGGTTTGGCAGACTTGCCATCCTGGACCTCGAGAAGCCTAGCCCCTTGCAGTGTGACCAACTGGCGAGAGGGGGAACCCGCATGTTGATGGGCGGGGAATGCACACACCCCACCCTGCATCTCTGCGGACCACTGCTCTGGCTGCCACAACCCAACCCTCCACCAACAGCTCTTGTGGGTTCCTTGGGAGCAGGCACCCGAACAGTGGGTGTTAGCAGTCAGGGCCCAGTCTGAACCACAGAGGCTCCAAGGGGCTTGTGCGGAGTCGTCCCGACCTGGCTGTCCTGGCACAGGATCCCTCCCTACCGCTGAAGAGCTGGGAATTTCCATATTTAAAAATAGGCTTTTGGGGAATGCAAGCTGGTACAGCCACTCTGGAAAACAGTATGGAGGTTCCTCAAAAAACTAAAAATAGAACTACCCTACGACCCAGCAATGGCACTACTGGGCATTTATCCAAGGGATACAGGTATGCTGTTTCGAAGGGACACGTGCACCCCCCTGTTTATAGCAGCACTATCAACAACAGCCAAAGTATGGAAAGAGCCCAAATGTCCATTGATGGATGACTAGATAAAGAAGATGTGGCATATATATACAATGGAGTATTACTTGGCAGTCAAAAAGAAGGAAACCTTGCCATTTGCAACAACATGGATGGAACTGGAGGGTATTATGCTAAGTGAAATTAGTCAGAGAAAGACATATATCATATGACTTCACTCATAGGAGGACTTTAAGAGACAAAACAGATGAACATAAGGAAAGGGAGACAAAAATAATATAAAAACAGGGAAGAAGAGAAAACATAAGAGACTTAAATATGGAGAACAAACTGAGGGTTACTGGAGGGGTTTTGGGAGGGGGGATGGGCTAAACGGGTAAGGGGCACTAAGGAATCTAGTCCTGAAATCAGTGTTGCACTATATGCTAACTAATTTGGATGTAAATTAAAAAAAATTAAATTAAAGCAAAAAAAAAAAAATAGGCTTTTTTTTTTTTCAGGGAGGGACTGACTGGAGGGTGGGGAATGATCCAGATCTTGGCTACTCAAAGTGTGGCCTGCACAACATAGGCACCTGCCCTCCCCCATGTCTTGTCAGATGTGCAGAATCTCAGGCCCGACCCTGGACCTTCTGTCGGAATCACAAGCTGCATTTTTAATGGCTACCCCAGATGATTCTTATGCATATTAACATGTGACAAGCCCCAGGACCAGAAAAACACTCTCTCCAGCCCTCCGAAGCAGAGATCTGATATCCCAACTGAACATTCCTTGAGACTTCTACCCAGAATGCTAAGACACCTCTGCCTGGGAGGGGGAGAGTCCTTCTCTGTGTGCCCAGGGCCAGGATTCCACCTACTTTAAGTAGCATTTCAAAAAAGGAAGCACTTTTGATCTGCTACCTGCCATGCACCGAAAGGCTGTGGAATCTCAGAGGTGCTGCAGGAGGCCTGGCCTTGCCTGACCCCCAGACACGGGTCCATGAAGGCCAGTATTTCCCACGTGGCCCAGCAGCTCGGAATCACTGCACAGACACAGCCCTTTCCACTGGAGGCACAGGGGCACCCCTCCAGGGACTCCACAGCTCTGAAGTCCCAAGATGGTGGTGTTGCCTGCTGTGTTTCAAAAGTTAGCATATGGCCACTGCCACTGTGAGCTGGGGCCCCCCTGCTGCCCACTTTGGGAAAGAGGTCCCGGCATTGCAATCCAGTGCCAGGCAGTTTCAGCAGCACGCTTCTCCTGCCCCGGTGGGACAGAGAGAGGGACCCAAAGAAAGCAAGGACTTACTCCGTGCCACGAGACACCCAATGAATGTCCCCCTCCAGGAGAAAGGACAGGAGCAAGGCAAAGAAGGGGCCCACTCGGCCTTGGCCTTGGAATTCTCTCTGCCCCAGACCCCATAATAGGGCAGCTCTTCCTTTCCTCCTGACACATGTTTGGATAAGTCCCCAGGGCACCTGGATACAGAGTCAGCCCAAGGCTTTAGGTCATCAGTGTCCTCCTAGGAAAGTCTACAAAATAGGGCTAGAGAGAGCACCTACCCCACAGGGCTGTGCTCTGTTACAATCCCCAATTTGCAGATGGGGAAACTGAGGCACAGAGCAGTGAAGTCCTTGCCCAAGGTCACAGGTGGACTCAGGTACTACACAGCAGTCTTGACAGCAAGGCAAGGCTGCTCGAAGTGAGCCTGGTTAAGAGCAGTTTGACCAATTTCTCTACTACAGGGCTTCTCCCCACCTGTGATCTGACTCTTCAAGGGGGTGCTCAGGTATGCCAAGACTCACAACATTTTCCGCAAGGTAAGTGCAAGGACAAGTGCTCCATGGAACGCACTTTGGGAAACAGCACTGGGAGGAAAGCTGGTCCTGTTACAGAGAACGCTGCCCAGGAAACTGTGGCATTGTCAGGGGAACAGGTCTACGAGCTCTGGACTGGGGTAACGGGATGAAAGTCCTCCCTTCTCAATGGTATGACGTTGGCCAGCCCTGCCTCCTACCAAACATTTCACACCCTCTCAGTCTATCATTCCCGGAGCCCCACAGCGTTAACACTGGTCAACGCTAGTCCACTGATGTCCCCACCATCAAAACAGCAGCTGTCCTGGCAGGCCCCCATCCACGGACACTTCCCTGGCTGCCCCTCCCCAATCTTCCAGCCTTGCCACAGCCAAGAGCCATGAGCCCAAGTCTCAGTGTCACCTTAGCTGGTTGTTTGACCCAAGGACAGCAGACTTCAGAGTCTAGAGGTTCCTTTGGGTTCAAAAGTTCTGTTTGTTGTCGTCTGTGCCCATCTGGGGCCAAACACGCAAGGAATCAAAGAGAAAACAAACTCACCACTTTGTGAGCTATTTACAGGAAGCCTGCTTAGTGCCAGGCATTTGCTGGGTCCTGTATACCCATTATCGCTACTCCTCATAAGCATCCTACAAAGTAAGCATCATTATGCTCTTTTTTACAGATGAAGAAACCAAGGTGCAATATGGCTAACAGCCAAAGATACCCTGCTAATAAGATCCAGGATTTGCACTTGGGTCTGACTGCTGAATCTCTACTGAAGTGTGCATTTGCACAAAGAGAGCCAAGAATGAGCAGCAAAAATCTCTCTGCACAAGGGAAGGTCAGCTCTAACTCCCCTGTGACTGGGACCTGAGAGCTTCTCCAAGGCCACCCTAAGTGACCTGATCAAAGAGAATTATCTGAAGGTCATCCAGTGCAGGCAATGCCCAAGACGAGATGAGGCTGCAGGTCTGATCTGGAATCAAGAACTCTGAGGCACTGGAGCTCCAGTCCTGATTGGATGCATCGGGCCAGACCCTGGGTAATTACCAAGCCATAACGGGATCTGATGTTTATATTAGTCACGAACCTGACAGAGAAAACGTGTTGTTTTCTCAGACACAACCATGGAGACAATACCTCAATAATTCATTACATGCAGACCAGGCTCGATCAAGCCCAACTTCTACAGGGAGGACAGCTCAAACTGAGAGCAGGCGAGAGCCTATGCCCGGCCACATCCAGGTCCCCCAGTGAGCCGCAGCTCCATTGAAAGCTGGACTCAGTTTCCCCAGGCTAATCTGAAGAAAAGCAGCTTGTGTGCTGAAAGAGGAAACACACAGAGGCACTCCAAGGCTGAATTCCTAAAGAATTTGCCAGAAAATTACAAAACACACTCTGAGCTAGAAACTTTACCCATAGTTTCTCAACTCCTCCCAACCTCTGACACCGAGTCACGGGGCAGGAAGGGGCATCAGAAGTCAGAGAATTCAATCTCCACATTTTAAACACAAGGAAAAAGAGAACAGAGATGTTAAATGACTTCTTCAAGGTCATGGCCTTATCCAGGCTGCCTGAGCTGCTCGCTGTTCACTACAATTCGCAACTGGATTGGACCTCAAAACATCACAGCCTGGTGAACACAGAGCTCTGATGAAACCCAACAGAGAAAAAAACAATGACGTGAAAAAGTATAGCAAAGAACACAGTACCGGATGATTGTGCCCAAGTTCCCAACAGGAGGCAATGTGATTAGTTCTCTCATTTCCGAAAAAAAAAAAAAAAAGTCCACACGCCATTCTTTTCAAAGTAGTAAAGTCACTCACCATTTACAATTCAGAGGCCAAAGGTACTAATGCTGAGATGCCCCGGGAGGCACGTCCATAGTCTCGGGTTCCTTTGATCAAAAAGGAAGATTGGGTTCCTTTGATCAAAAAGGAAGATGCTGTCCTAGGGGCCAAATACTTGTGATGTCACAGTGCCCTGATGAAATTTACTTCCCGTGGAATTTCAGATGCTAAAAAACCAGGCCTCCATGGGACCCCAGCTGCTGGTCAAACCGTCTTGGGACTGAATGAGGGTGAGGGTGGGCACATCTGAGGGCTGACAGAATTCTATGCCCCAGCAGTCTACGTTTGCTTAGGAAGCCCAGCACTGGAATAATTATTCCAAACTTAGGCCAAATGCATTCTTCTGTACCGCATCTCAACAACTAGCAAATACTTGGAAAACAAAAAGAATATAAGACAAAAAACCAGGATGGCAGTAAAAATACAGACCTCAGGGGTAGAAAGTAAAGCTTAGAAGAGGCCTAAGTTACTATTAATGGGTGTAATGAGCCAGCTACACATGGTTTAAGTGAGCAAATCAAGGGGCAGTTACTAAGTAACTCTGGGAATGTTTTAAAGTGGACTCTAATGGGATCAAAAGTGACCCAACCTCGTGCTACGTTGACCTCACATCCTCCCTCCAACTGCAAGCGTCTCTCATCCCAGGTTGATTTTTTTGTAGAAACTTGGAGTGACGTCAACTCAGCAGGTCTTGGAGCTACAAAATAAGGCCTAAAATATATAGGGATTATTTTTTCTCATGATCGTTGCCAAAAACCTATTTACTTAAGAAGACCAACAGAAGTTATGCTTGGTCATCATTTATGAAAGAGATTCTCTACGTGAGCCATCCAATTAGCATTTCATCACAGGTACTGCAGTGGCATCCATGAACCCCTAGAGTAAAAGGACTTGGAAGCCGTGTTTAAAACCCCAGGATCACAAAAATACCAAAACTTATTTTGACTCGCTGAAAAAGTTTTCACTACGATCAAGAAGGTCCCATTTCTTAAGGATGAGGAGGCTGTTCAAAACTTCACCAAAACCACTTAGTCTAGAGAACATTTTAGAATGCACACATCCAGGAGTTCTCTCTCCCCTAAGGGCAGACACTGACCCTCAGTAAAGGAAAAAACAAAAAAACAAAAAAACCCTCCAAGACGAAAGACTGCGAGAGAAGGAGAGACGAGGGAATGTGTGGTCAAGATGTTGAAGAAACAGGTAAGGGGCACCTGGGTGGCTCAGTCGGTTGAGCCTCCGACTTCGGCTCAGGTCATGATCTTGTGGTTTGTGAGTTCAAGCTCCATAATCGGGCTTGTTGCTGTGAGCTCCGAGGCCACTTTGGATCCTCTGTCCCCCTCTCTCTGCCTCTCCCCCACTTGCACTCTCCCAAAAATAAATACTAAAAAAAAAAAAAAAAAAAGACACAGGTAAGAGAAAGGCTAAAGCAGGAAGCACCATCTCAGGGTCTCATGGTTCAGATTTTGCTTAACCTGTTTGCTTCTTAGGAATGTGGGAGATTTCTCACCTGGACAAGGAAGGAGAACCCCCATGGCAGAGGAGGTAACTCCAAAGAAAGCTGGCTGGCCAACATCTGGAAGCCTCCCGAGAAGTGGGAGGAGAAAAGACAGAGATGGCTTTTATTTTTCTCCCTTATGTCCAACACACCAGTATTTTCCAAAACACAAATGTGCCTGCCACAAAACTCAGCTGATCTCCAGCACCCAGCGCCCGTGTATAATTAATGTTCAGGAGAGGGAGCCTTGGGTTTGCCCTCGGTATTTCACCCAGAGCCCCCGGCTTCCCTACTTCCCATAGCAACTAAGGAGACTGCGACAAGTTGCCGAGTCCTATGGAAGTTTGAGGGGTCCTGGGATTCACTTTGCTGGAAAAGAGGTGTGAAATATCCCGACCAAGATCTGCCCCCACTTTGCACTGTTCGCCAATTCCCCTTGATCTCCCCTCCCTGCGAAAATGTTAGCGCTGTGAAGTCCCCTAGGGTGGGACGTACTCAAACACAAAGCAGCTCGGTCCCTCTTTTTTCCAGTTTTCTCTCTCTCTCTCTCTCTCTCTCTCTCTCTCTCTCTCTTATTCAGTTTTCTGTGAAAAACTGCCCCAGCCCCTCACCTTCAGCCATTGGGAGGATGGGGGGGGAGGGAGGAGGAGGGCAGAGGACATCTCTAGGGACACGGCGACAGACCAGGCAGTCAGCCTAGCAACCATACTTAAGGTGTAGTGAGCTTCGGTGCTGGTGGGCGTCTATGCGCCAGGAATAGCTTAAGCCGACATCCAGCCACCTCAAAAGCGCTGGGGAGGAGGCTCCGCGCGAAACCGCGGCCTCGGAGGCTCTCGGGCGGACCTCCTGCTCCAGCTCCCCGCTGCTGGCGGCATTTCCGGGCACCTAAAGGGGGTAGCGTGGGGGGCGAGAATACACAGGCTGAAGAACTTGGGGTGGGGGTATATTCCAGAAGAATATCCAAGGGATGGAGAGGAAGGTGACATCAGATGTGCGCCCTTGCCACATTCCTAAAGTGGCAGCCTCCGCGGGCTGCCTCCAAAACTGGGATGCATCTCCCCAACTTTCCCTCTCTGTCCCCGAGATCCCCCACTTCCTCTGGCCAGGTTCCTCCCCTGGGATTCCCTAGTCCAAAAGATTTTCTCCCCTGTCCAAAGGCTTTCCCCCTTCCTTCTGACTCCGCGAACTCCTGTCCCCAACAGGTTTCTAGAGTGCGGGCTGCCGGGCTCCCCCTCGCCCACCACCAGGAACGCGGCCGCCGCACCCGGCACACGCACCCGGCGGCCCCCCCGGGGCCTCGGGGCCCGCGGGCTCGGCTCTCCCCACCCCGCACCCGGCAACCGAGCGGCGCGCGCCCCCCCGCCCGGCCCCAACCGCGGCCGCCGGCGACCCCACCGTAAACAAGGGGACGCGGGACCAGGCGTCCGCGTCCCGGGGCGCACCGGCTGGGGGCAACTCCTCTGCCCGGGCGCACCGCCCGCCGCGCCGAGCGGGGCGCGGGGAGAGCGGAGGGAAGGGCAGGCGGCGCGGGGAAGGCAGGCAGGGATGGAGGGCGGCAAGGCGCGGTGAGGAGCGAGGAGGTGGGCTGGCGCAGGGGGCGGGCGCCCGGGGCACGCGTTACCTTCGTCTTGCCCCCGCAGTGGCAGCAAACGGTCCACAGGTACTTGAGCGTCCGCCAGAGCAAGATGATGAAGAGGCCTCCGAAGAAAGTCACCATGGAGGAGGCCAGGAAAGCCCACCACATGCGCTGGCCCCGGCTGTCGCACGGCACCTCCATGGTCACCGGGATGATGAGCGCATCCATCTTGGGCTCGTGGACCGAGGACGAGGAGGAAGAGGAGGAGGAGGAAGAAGAGGAGGAGGAGGAAGAGGAGGAGGAGGAGGACGCGTCTAGGCTGAGATGGTTCGCGTGGATATTGCTACTCATTCTAAGACTGCTGCCTCCGCCGCCGCCGCCGCCGCCGCTGCTGCCGCCGCCGCCGCCGCCACCATTTGCCATAGCTAGCAACGGGCAGCCGGCGCAGGGGCTCGGGGGAGCTCCTCCCGCCGCCAGCGCCACCCCGAACACCCATCAACAGCCATATTGCTGCTACTGCTGCCGCCGCCGCCGCCGCGGAGCGCGGGGAGGGGGCGGGGAGGCGCCTGGGCTCGGGGCGCTGTGCGCGACCTGGCGGGGTGCGCCGAGATATATACGGCGGGCCGCCGCCGCCTGCCCTCCCCCCGGCAGCCCGCCCGGGGGGGAGGGGATGGAGCGCGCGGGCAGCTCCCCGCCCCGGCCCGCGCCCCGCTCGCCCGGGGCTGTGCCGGCCCCGAGCGCGGAGAGCGAGGGGGCGCCGCGGGCCGCCCGCGCCCGGGGTCTG
>NW_026060049.1:0-15433 GCF_023721935.1 Panthera uncia | reverse complement strand
CGGGGTCTGCGCCGCCCCCGGGCCCGCCCCGGCTCTGCGCGCCGGCCCGCCGTGAGCCACGCGAGTGCGCTGCGCTCCGGCCCGGGACCCTCCCCGCGCGCAGCCCGCGCGGCTCACCCGCCGCTCCTGGCTTATTAGGTGGCAACTAGTTAATAACGGGTAATCAGCCCCCTCCGCCGGGACACCCCCACGCCAGCCCGCGGTCCCCGGCTGCGCTCGGCTCCGGCTCGCCGCCCCTGCACGCGCCGGGCCACGGAAGGTCCACTGCGTCCCGCTGCCAGGCCGCCGCGGCCGCTAGCCCATGCCCCCAGGGATCCCCGAGCCGCGTTGCCACGCCGCTGAGCCTCCTCGGCCTTCCCTCGCTCTTCCTCCTCGCCTCCTCCGGCTCCTCCTCGTCCCCGTCCTCGCCGCCCGAGCCTCTTCGGCGCGCTCCCCGCGCTCCCCGCAGCCACCAGCAGCAGCAGCTGCAGCAACTGGAGCGGGCGCGGGCTCAGGCCGCCCGAGGCGGGAGGGGAGGAGGCTCTCAGCGCCGGCTCGCCTCGGCTCGAGGCTGGGCAGGGGGGCAGGCTGATCCCTCGGCGGCCGCCGGGCGCGCGCCCCTGACCCCCCGAGAGCAAGGGAGAGCGCCCCAAGTCAAGGCGCGGGATCGGGCGCCTCTCTCCAAGGTGCTGCGCCCCCACCCGAGCGACCCGCGGGGCCCCGAGGAGGATGGCGGGGCACCCATGGCAGGCTGTTTTTACCAAAGGAGCCCCCAGTGGGGAGGGAAGGAGTGACCAGCTGTCGACACACGGCCGGACACCTCCAAATCCTCGGGCCTCGGGAGTGAGGAGGACCCTTCTCCAGGACACCCTAGTTCGACCCTCCCACCTCGGGCCTCTAATTCGTTCTTCCCTCCCCTCTTCCTAGGTGCCCCAGTGCCCCACGCACGGCTGGAGGCTGGAGGGTGGTCTGTGGCCCCTGACAGCAGCAGGTGGTTTTTCTGCTTGTTTTTAAGCGACAGAGGCTGCCTGAGAGGAGAGATGAGCAGGGTGGGGACCTGGCCTCAGGGATGGTACAGGCTTCAATAGACAGTAGAGTTCCCCAAAGTGTTCCTTCCCCCTCTTATCTAGCCCCAAGCCTCATCGTGGGAGGAGAGCCACTGGGAGAAAGGGCACTCTAGGCGCCATCCAAGCCTGCTTTTCCCCAGTTGGGGTCTTCCCCCCTCAGCAGCCTCTATCCCTACACCACAGGGGAATACCTCTTCCAAAGCTCTGGGAAATTTTGCTCCCTCTGTACACTGCCCTTCAAAGCTCTTGGCTACCAGTTGCACCACAAGGTTTTCCAGTGCTAATTAGAAGGAAGATGGTCACATTCTCCCTTCAGTGGTTTCCCCAAAGTTTCCAGCTCATTAGTTTAAGCCTAATTGGAATTATCAGGTTCCTTTCAGCCCTTCCTGTGGTGAGGGCCAAGTTACCAACCTTAACTGTGTAGGCAGGCAAGTGCTGCTTCTGCCTGAGCCAGACCACCCCCCACCCCACCCGCCCTTGGAGGATGCTGGGGAGGACCTGGGAAGGGAGGCCCAGCTGGACAGAGAGGCTGAAGGGAACGTTTGCAGCTTCTCCAGACACATTCAGAATATGTTCACTGGGCTCAAGACGCACACTCATTAGAAAAGGGTCAAGGCCAGCATCAAAGGGGGAAACAGAATGAGTAAGAGCTCTTGAATATTTGGTACTCAAAAAACAGTGTTAAACCTCCTCCTTCGTGCTCAGCAGCCACACAACACATCTGTGCTGCCTTAGTCCATGCAAAGGCCCTGGGTTCTTCCCAGCACTGGGTTAGGGGTCAGGCCCAGAAGTGCTGTGAAGATGTGCAAGAAGGTAAACCGTGACCTTGAGATTCCTTTGATTTGTTAGCCTTCTAAACAGCTGTACTTTGCTACCTTTGGGCCTCAGCATATGCCAGGAATGCTAAGAATTTTCCTTAAAGCAAGTACAAGATTTAAATTTTGAAAATAAAACACCCATAGCATAAAAAGAGCAGAGAAGGATAGGATTGTTTGCCCAAGGGGGTGTGAAACCCCCAGAATGGATTTCCTCCCTCCTACAACTGAGCTTCCGCAAACCAGTGAATCCCCTCCAGGCCTTCCTGAACAGCCCCCACAGCCTGAGTTCCCCTACAACAGTCTGGGGATACTAGCAAGAAGCCACCGGTTGCTGTGACTTCGGTCACCCCAACTGCAGGATCCCCACCAGTGTATCTCCTCCACTGTCACCTCCACCACCCCATCGTCCTTCCACAGGGTGCTGGGAGGCCCTATCTCCTGCTCTCTGCACACCTCTGCCTGTGCTGGTTGAAGCTTTTAGCAACTTCTGTGTCATACAAAACCCAGGCTGAGTTGGGATTCATCAGGGTCCCTCGCTGCGGTATACCCTACCAATCCTACAACCCCAGTCTCACACCACCTCCCAGGATGGCCCGACGAGTAGGCAGTGAATGCAAGAGTGCCACCATCCACCAGGCTCACCCGCCCACCTCTCCTGCTACCTCCTTATCATCCACCAACTTCAGCACCAGGTTCGGAAAACCTGCCCCTGGCCCCACTAATTGAGGAAAAAGTTATACACAGATGGAATGGAACCTCAAACTTCAAAGGAAACTTAGGTGCCTGCTTCCTCGTTCATAAAATTGGAATATAAACAGGAACTGCTCTACCCACTTACCCACAAATAACATTGGTTATTCGTAAGGTGAAAAAGAAAACGTTATACAGATCTTGGCTGTGACCCAAAAAACAGACAGCCAAACTCTGACCAGATGTTCTGACCCCAACCCAGTACTTAATGTGTGTGTGCATGCACCAGGCCATGGGGGAGAGGGGTCCAGATAGGACTATCTCCCTGCCCCCTGCTTTGCTGTTCTGCACCCCACAAGTCCCCTCAGTTGGGATGAGAACTGAGGCAAAGCTTTCCCGCTCTCTGCTGCAGCGATTACACTATGACCTGGAGGGCCCCACAGCCAGTCCCCAGATGGACTGCAGGGCAAAGTATAGAGAAGCACTTCCAAACAGCCCCAGTGCATGTCCCCTCTTGTAGGTGTGTCTGCAGGCTGGGAACTGAGGGCCACTGCACAAGAACTCAAAGGCTAACCACAAATAGAAACTTCAACCCCCCCTCTCCTAAAAACAATACAGGCCATTTATTTATTTCTAAATACATTTATAAGCTTCTCAGGGGGGAGGGCAGCCTCTTTACCATGTGAACATGTGCCTATCTCGGCTTTCAAAGCAAACCAGGGTTTCAAGTTTGTAAAGTATTCTAATCTGAATTATCTCAAATGATTTAAAAGAAATAAATAAAAGTACATTAACATGCAAATGAAAAAAGCAGAGCAACTAAAGTAATAGCCAAGGAGGAAAAAGGAAGCTTATTTACTTAAATGTTGGCTCAACATCATAGTTAATGTATAGATTTCATCTTTTTCCTGCCTAGACCCAGTTCCAATACTCGACGTAATAAATCATGGTGATTTTGTTATGCGGAAGCCAGGGGGACACCGTAAGTGATCTAGCGCCCTCTGGTGACCATTTCTGGTACTTGACATTATTTGGTGAATGCAAAGGGGACCTATTAAAATAGTCAGAAATTTGGTGTGAAAATTCCAAAGAAGAAAGTCCTACTGCAAAATCCTGCAGCCGCAATAATATTAATTACCCAATTGCCAGTTCTACCAACATATAAAAGTACTGTGATAAAGGCGGTTAACAGGGTTGATATTGTTACCATGCCTTGATGTCAGATCTTCTAAGCTGTAACTACCCTTGGCAACTTACCACTTCTTAAATTACCATTGTGTTTTGTTCTAAATGGTTAAAGTACTCTCCCCTTCCTTGTTTCCTTCATTCTTTATAATCTCTTTGTGCCATAAGAAAGGACAGTAGCCATTCTCCCATTTTACAGGTAAGAAACTGAGCCTTAGATCTGTCAAGTTACTGGGCATGACAAGAGCACCTTACCTTTGGAGCAACGTCTCTCTTTGTGACTTATAATGAACAAGGAAGAGTCCACCCCTGAAACCATGCCCAAAAGCCTCTGAGGTCCAGAAGGAAGCACTGGTCCCCAGGATGGAGAGAGGGACTCAGAGAGCAAGCTTGGAGGGATTTATTTATAATAAATATTTATTTTATGTTTATTTCTGCTTATGAGAATAATTCAGACTAAAAGAATTTGGAAAATAAATGTTTCATAAAAGAATAGAATCCCACAACCTACCAATAACCATGATTGATTTTTTTTACATTTTAATGTTTATTTATTTTTGACAGAGACAGACGGAGTGTGAGCGGGGGAGGGGCAGAGAGAACAGAAGACACAGAACTTGAAGCAAGCTCCAGGCTCTGAGCTGTCAGCACAGAGCCTGACAACACAGGGCTCAAAATCACAAACTGTGAGATCATGACCTGACATGAAGTCGAACCTTAACCTACTGAGCCACCCAGGCACCCCACCATGATTGATATTTTCATATATTTCTTTCACATTATATCCTTAACAGGGGTGTATTTTTGAAAAACTAAGGGTTAGATTGAACATCTAGTTTTTATCCTATTTTCCCTTAAAATTAAATTGTATTTTTCTCCATGTCATGAAATATCACCAAAAAAACATGCTTTTTAAAATAATTGATTAATATTTCAGTAGATGGCATATTCTGAAATGTAACATCTTTTTAAATAAGTCCTAGAACTTATGTGTAAATGATCCATAGTAGCCAAAAAGACGTCCTGAAGAAGATTGCCATTAATATCCGTACATCCTAGATCCAGTACCTGTCTTCCAGGGAGAGTGCATGTGTGGGCCAACCCAACTGTGGGACACCTCCCAGCCTTGCACTGCACTGCTGGCCTCATATCAGCCAATGCTGAGTGAAGAATGTGAAGAATAGTGTCATATCTTCCTCTGTCATTGTCCCCAGTGCCAGCCAAGATACAAACTTGCAAGAATATAGTCTTCATTCCCCTAAACTGCATCCTTGGCTGGGTCCCAGTAGACCTAACTCAGGGGCCAAGGCGTGGTTTGAATTCAACTCCCACCTGCATTCTTCACGAGTTTCCGAATAACAATTCTGCAAATTCCCATTTCCCTTTCATTCTGTGATCAGTGGTCACCAGACCAGAAGGCCAGGACTATAGGCCTTGCTTCTGGGAAGTAGGCAGGGCAAAAACTAGTCCACCCATTTTTCTGGTGGAGAAAGAAGGAGCCAAAAGTGAAGAGATACTCCTCGATACTACCCAACTCGTTCCTACTTCCAGACCAAGAGACGTTTTTGGTTTTTGTGTTAAGGAGACTGCACACCCACCATGGGGCTTAACCTCATGACCCTGAGATCAGGAGTCACATACTCTATAGACTGAGCCAGCCAGGCAGGTGCCCCAAACCAAACGAAGAGACTTTCTAATCCTTTTCTGAGAAGGTCCCTGATTTTGTCTTTGTAGAAACAGTGGTTCAAGATCTGGGCAGTCTAGCATGGAACTCATCTCTCATGCTAAAAGGCGCTCTAATGACTGCACCATAAAAGGGACTGTGCAGATGAGCTGAGGGCTTCCCTCCTGCCTCTGCCTGGAAGTTTGTGTCACATTGGCACGCAAGGACAATGCTGAGACCATCCATCCCACTCAGAAGCCCTCTTGAGAATAAGGAAAGATGAGCCAAAAGTCAGATATCTGTGGGTTTCATTGACTTCTAATTCCGACTGCTCCTTCGGTGTCCACTTTGGGCACAACATTATCCAGAGCAGGGTCCATCCCTTCCTTTCACACTGACACCTGGCCTCCCTGGAGGTCACGTCCCTTCTTCAGCTTTAGTATCTATCCCACAGTTGTCAAGCTTTCTACTTCCCCAAAGATGAGAGAATGATTTCATGGCTTCAAAAATTATAAACGGTGGTATTTTTATAAGAGGTAAAGCTACCTGTATGAAATCAAGAAATCCTGCTTCTGCAATATTTTTGCAAAAAACAAACAAGACTAGACAAAAACCCAACCTAGCAATACCCTGGGAGTTGAAGAAGAATGAGACATAAAGGCAACAGACCAATAAACTAGCCACTGAGTGAAAGAGGAAAGTTTATTAGAAGTCTTTATGGGGGGCGCCTGGGTTGCTCAGTGGGCTAAGTGGTTAAGCATCTGACTTCGGCTCAGGTCATGATCTTGCGGTTTGTGGGTTGAGTCCCGCGTCAAGCTCTGTGCTGACAGCTGGGCCTGGAGCTACTTCAGAGTCTGTGTCTCCCCCTCTCTCTGTCCCCCCTCCATACTGTCTGTCTGTCTCTCTCTCTCTCCAAAATAAATAAACATGAGACAAATTATTTCAGGTATTTATGGAAGGGGCTTGCCATGTTTCAGCAGCAGAACACAGATTTCCAGAATTTATGAAACACTATTCTAGAAATATAGCCTAAGAAGGAGAGGTAGATCCTCACCATTGGCCAGAACCTGAGTCCTTGAGTCCGCCACCTAGGGAAGTTTTTCCAGTGGACTCTGCATGACCGTTCTAATCCAGGAGAGCAGTGCCAATTGCCTGGCCATTCCAGCAAATCCAAACCCAGAAAGGAGTGACCTCTGGTTTTTCCAGGTGCTGAAGCCACTGCTGTTTGCAAACATCCCGTGGGTGCTTTACCAGCTCCTTCTTTCTGGGGACCTCTGACATGCGCTTATATGAGCACAAACTTTAGATACTTGAGATACTCCTGGAAAAACACCTTGCACTGTGTAGCTGGAACGGAGCAGACTGTTAGAGGCAGATGCTGCCAGGTACGTGGCTGTGTCTTTGCTTTCAGAAAGCCTCCAGAAGCATCCGGACACTGTGCTAAATGAATTTCCTGCAAGGTGCTACACTGAATCGAAGGCTTACAAAAACATCCTTTTGGTTATCTATCAATCTCATTTCGCTCTCCCCTCCTTATAACAAAATTGAAAGCTATGCGTTAAACAAAGTAACCCACAAGCTGCCCTAACAGTCCTGGGAACTCCCTGAGTGATAGATAGTCATGGACTTAAAGCTTTTTATTTGACTTGCTCTTGGCTCTTCTACCAAGATCTGTCTTGGTGGCACTCTACTGAGACAGATTGGCTGGTATGCATAAGTGGCTTTTATTTCAGAAGGCAACACATATTCTGTTTAAAGTACAATGGCTCAGATGGGAAGTCCAGCCCCTCTGTCATTATTGTAGAAGTTCAATGGTTCACAATCTGGTGGCCATTTAAATGGCTTCCTGTTCAATTCAATGGGGGAAACCATTTAAGTCAGAACCAATCTGGAGACTGAAGGAATTTATTCTCACACTGCACCGCCTAGAGGGTTCGCTCTGCTCTTTCACCCATGGGTCTTCCAGGGAGACTGGCGTCACCTGCACTACCTGGGAGCTGAGATGACAAGCAGAGAAATGGCATGTAGGCAGCCCATGCCCCCTCCTTCTAAGGCAGTAACAGTCACGATTACCCCCATGATTGCAACGTGGCACATCCCCACATTTAATACAAGCATTTCTCCTATTCTTAGGTCATCTTCACAATTTCACTATATCACCATGCTACCTTTACTAGTATTTAACATTTGTCTCCAGTTGACTCCTATTATTTATTCAAATTTATTGCAAAAGGAAATTTTGTAACCCTAGCCTTGTGGAACACTAGCATTGTCATAAATAGAAGGTAAATAAATGATCATGAAAACCACAAATGAGATAAAAATATATGGATACAAATAATGAAAAAGAGGAAAGTACAAAAATAGACATAATGAATAAAAACGATGTTATCAAATCAGAGGTTAGGGCTGTCAACTGAAGGCCCTCACCCCGAGGCCTGGACTCCCTTTGCTAAATAGAGAAATGGATGAGTGTTACTGAGGTGGTACAGACATGCCAACTGTCTCCGTGGCAACTAGGTTTAAGAAAGAATTGATCAGGGTATGACTTTCTCGTTGAGTGCCAGGATCGAGTATGAGCTAAAATCCTCCTTTGCACCGCCTGGGGCCACACCGCTCAGCCTTTGAGACACGCTGTACATTCCTGCTGGATGTATTTCTTACAGGATCGTACAAAGCAAGAATTACCCTCACCATGTAGATGTGGAAACTGAGGCTCAGAGAGTTTAAGTACCTCGTCTGAAGTCACACAAAGAGCTAGTATTTGTTGAGGCTTTTCTACAGGTCAGGGGACAACAGCAGCCTTGGTGGTCATCCAGCACCTCACCTCTCCCCTGGGCCATCATCATGGTAGAGCTGGGAGGACTTCAGAGCTCTTTTTGTCTTTTTCTTTTGAGAAGGGAGGACAGTAGGCTTGGAGGTATTAAGTAACCTGCCCAAACTCTTTGCTCACCAGTGGCTGAGTTGAAGTTCGAATCCAAGTCTCCCCCTTCCTTACCTGATGCCTTCTCTGCCCCTCTCCAATGCCATCTGGTCAGCCTGTTGGGGACTGGGGGGCGGTAAACTTTCCTCACCATCACCCCTTCTGCTCCCAGCAAGTCTCAGAAATTCCTTCTTGCCAACCTTTCTTTAAAATGCTAATCTGGGTCTCTGAGCTCCATGAGGCCCTTTATCCCATGGAGAGCCCACTGGCCCAGTGAGCCCCTGCTGTGGGTCAGCACAGAGGACTTCAGAAGTCCCCTAGGCTGGTGACTGGCACCAAGAAGTTCACCCCCATGGCATCTGGGCCTCCGCACACCGTGCAGGGGCCAGGCATCCTAGTTAGCTCAGCAAATGCTTCCCAGTGGGAGGCTTTAAACTCAGCAGGTGTGTCTGGCAGCCTAGCTCCTGGGCCTCTTGCTGGAGGCCAAACGCAGCCTGAGGCCAAAATGAGAGCCCTGAAGAGCCTCTGTGGGATGAGCCCTGGGGTTGCAGGCAAGCCAGGACCTTTCAAGGCCACAGGGGGGCCAGTAGGGGTGAAGACAGAGAGCAGGAACGGGGGTCCCTGGGGAGAGAAAGAAGCCATTAGGGGGGCAGAGCTGTGCAGAAGTTCACAGGGACAAAAGTGTGAGGCCTGGGAGAGGAACTTGGAGATGAAGAGAGGGAAGAAAGGACATGAAAACAGGGAGAGAGACAGAGACAAAGACAGAGAGAACTAGAAAGACAAAGAAAGGAGACCCAAGACACAAAGAAGACATCAAGACACACAGTTGCCTGGGGCCGGTTGCCTCTTCCAGGGGCTCCACTTCCCTGGCAAAGCACAGCCAGTTGTGGCTGTAATACAGGGGGTTTCCAAAGCTCCAGAGCTTCAGCGGTAAGAAACAAGTCATTTCCCCTAGAAAGGAATGATATGCAGGATCCTGGTAGCAAATCTCAGCAGGTGAACCTTCCTGTCCCCTCCAACCCCCCAACCTCCCTCACTCTGGGCTGGGCTGTCTCATTGTCCAGGAGAAGAGATACTTGAGATGCTGGGTCTGCCTGCAGGGCATAGGTCCAGGGAGACCCTGCAGCTCTATAAAGTCTCCTGGTTTGCTGGGATGGGTCTGGGCTGCGTGTGTAGGAGGTGAGCCAAGGAAGGAATCCCTTCATTATGTATGCTGTTGCCCTCACCAAGATGAGGACTGACAGTAAGACTCAGCAGGATGAATATCTAGAAACTGCCACCCAGCCAAGAGAAGCTCCAAATAGCCAGGCTGTGACTCCCCATCACCGTTATCGACTTGCAGTGTGACACGTTTCTAAAGAATCCCACCCGGCCCAGCCTCCTTGTCAGGAAAAGTGATCAGGACACTGGTTTCTCTGGCTGACTATGCAGTACTTTAAAGCCAAAGGTGAAGCCAGAGAGGGAACAGTCTCAATCTAATTGCCCTAGTCCACTTCTCCAGGGCTCAGATCCCCAACTCTTCAAAGGAAAAAACATTATTTATTTATTGGGTAAATATTTATTAAGCACCCACCATATACCATGCACTGTATGCTGTTGACAGTTTCAATAACTTGGGTCTTCCTGTGCATAGCAGCTCTCCCACCACCACATGAAGAGTCCCTGGAGGGCCTACCACATGTATTAAAGTATTTTATATCATAACCCAGTGGGAATGCTAGTCCAGCCCTGCAGTGGCTACATGTGCCTGCTCTGGAGTTGACAGAGCTGGGTTCAAATTTCAGCTCTGTTCCTCTCCCTGGCTGTCGGGTCTGGGTCAAGTTTCTCAGCTTCTCAAATTTCAGTGACGTCATCTGTATAGTTGGGGGTGGGCGGGAGTGCCTCTTCCATGAGTTCTTATAAGGATCAAATGAAAGAACACAGATAAAGCTCTTCTTAGCACAGTACCTGGCACAGGGTATATCTTGACCCTTTACTGTCATTTGCTTTTTTTTTTTTTTTTTTTTTTTTTTTGAGAGAGAGAGAGAAAGAGCAAGCATGAGCAAGAAGGGGAGAGGCAGAGGGAGAAAAAGAGAATCTTAAGCAGGCTCCACACTCAGCATGGAACTAGATGTGGGGCTCGAGCCCATGACCCTGGGATCGTGACCTGAGCCAAAATCAAGAGCCAGACTCTCAACAGACTGAGCGCCCCAGGAGCCCCTGTCATTTGCTATTATTAATAAAAGCAAGAAAGTGGTTACGTAAGCCTACTCCCACTTTCTCAGAGGCTCCACACTCTGAAGCATACAAATGAGATTCTGATCTATCACCATGTTACCATGTCTTTGCACCCCTGTCTCAAGCCAGGAATGATGGTGTCCTGTTTACCCATCTTTGTTTGCTGCTCAACGATGCCTCTCCTCCTGTGACTAAAGAATTGTTCCATGTCCCTTTCCAGAATTTTTGCTCATTTCTCTTATCCCAAGGCTAGCTAACATTCTCTGGGCCCAAGAATATATGTCTCAACAACAGTGAAAATCTCACACACTCACAAGCAGACAAGCTTGGAGGGAACACATGGAAAAGAAATATGTCCCCTTCCAATAAAGGGGTAAAGAGATTTAGTTATCTTTTTGTAGCTTGTCCATGTCATCAGCAAAGATGAATGTTTGTTGGGCACCTAATATGCACATGAAAGTGTATTAATTGCTGGGGGAAAAAATACACATCCTCAACTGACTGGGAAGGATTCCCAAAGATAAAGCCACATTGAGTATGAACTCACCATCCAACAATTTCAAAACCCGTGAAAAAGCAATCACATCATGAGCTAATAATGTCAATAGATAGAGGAAGCCAAGATCAGATAAGACTGCAGAACTTTAGGTAAGTGAATAACATGATGGAGACCATAAAATTAAAGACTTTAAATTATTAAAAGTATAAAGAAACAAAATAAAAAAAAAAAAACAACTAAAAATGGAACAACCACAATAGAACAAAAAAGGTGGATTTGGAAAAGAACCAAAAAGAGCTTATGGGAATTTTTTTTTTAATGGTCACTGAACTTTTAAAATTCAGTGAGTAGCAGGGCGCCTGGGTGGCTCAGGTGGTTAAGTGTCTGACTTTGGCTCAGATGATGATCTCATGGTTTGTGAGTTCCAGCTCCACATCAGGTTCCAGGCTACAGTGTGGATCCTTTTTGAGATTCTCTTTCTGCCCCTTCCATGTGCTTTCTCGCTCTCTTTCTCTCTCTGGAAAAAAAAAAAAAAAATTCAGTGAGTAGCATAAATTAAATAGATTAGACTTGGTTGGACTCTAAGAATTAGGCAAATAATGGGGCACCTGGGTGGCTCAGTGAGTTAAGCATCCAACTTCAGCTCAGGTCATGATCCCCCGGTTCGTGAGTTCGAGCCCCACATCAGCCTCGCTGCTGTCAGCACAGAGCCCACTTCAGATCCTCTGTCCCCCTCTCTCTCTGCTCCTCTCCCACTTGCTCTCTGTCTCTTTCTCAAAAATAAATAAAAACATTAAAAAAGAAGATTTAGTCACAGAAAAACAGATCTGAGAGATAAACCCAGAATGCAGTGTATGAAAAGAAAATAGAAAGAAGGAAGAGCGTGGACCCAGCAGGCACAGCAGATGGAAGAGGAATGTCTGTCCTGTAGTGTACCTAATGAAAGTTCCAGAAAAGGATCACAGGGAAGGGAAGCGATAATATTCAAAGAGATGATGGCTGAAAATTGATGAAAAACAAGAATTCACAAATTCAGGAAGCACAAGTTCTAAGCAGGATAATAAATAAAATCCCACCTGTAGATGCCTTGTAGAGAAACGGTAGTTCGCCAAAGTCAAAGAGGAAAATAGTCAAAGCAACAAGAGGGAAAAGAGAAATTACCTACAGAGGAGTGACAATTAGCAGACTTCTCGACAGCAAAACTGAGACCACAGACAGCAGTCCTCAAAAGACTGAATGAAAATAGCTTTCAATCTAGAATTTTTTGCCAAATGACATTTTAACTCAACTGTGAGGTTCAAATAAAATGTTTTTAGATAAATGAAAACTAAGAGAATCTGTCACCAATAGACTCTCCCAGAAAGAATTTCTAAAGGATAAATTTCAGAGGGTGAGGAAGCAAACCCAGAAGAAAGTAATAAAAAAGCATTGATGAGCAAATATACCAATTGCCAGATGGGGAATACTAAACAAGCTTGATTTGTAAAACAACAACAATAATATTAAGGACATCTGGGCGGTACCAAACAAAATGGAACCCAAATACTAAACACAATAACATGTTAGGGCATTAGTCTTAAGCAGATCGATATTCTCCAAGTTGTTTGTAAGAGGGTGGAGGTATAAATTAACTTGAGATTGTGACATCAAGTAAACCTGTTAAGTTTAGAGATAATTTAGGGATAACCACCGAAAGAATGAAAATGGAATGGACAGCTAGTTCCCAAAACAAGAAAAGATGAAAAGGGAAGCAAGAAAGGCAGAAATAAGGAGGAGGAGTAGCATAAAGTAGGTAAACAGAAATAATAGAAGAAAATGGTAGCTATGATCAAAAAGACAAGAAATAGCAGGCGTTGGCAAGGATGGGAGAAAAGGGAACCCCCGTGCACCGTTGGTGGGACTGCAAACTGGCGCAGCCACTCTGGAAAACAGTGTGGATGTTCCTCAAAAAATGAAAAATAAAATCACCATATGATCCAGCAATCTCACTACTGGGTATGTATCGAAAGAAAACAAAAACATTAACTCAAAAAGATATCTGCACCCCCATGTTCACTGCAGCATTATTTACAATAGCCAAGACATGGAAACAACCTAAGTGTCCATCAGAGGATTAATGGGCAAAGAAGATGTGGTATACATATGCCATGGAATACTGGTCAACCATAAAAAAGAATGAAATCTTGCCATGTGCCGCAACATGGATGGAGCTAGAGTGTAGTCAGGCGGAGAAAGACAAATACCATATGATTTCACTCATACGTGGAATCTAAAATGACAAGAAATTGCAAAAACAGAATTAGTGATGATGAACACTAGAAAAGAGAACAGATTAGTGATGATGAGAGGCTGGAGGTGGGGGGGGGGCGTGAAATGGGTGGAGTGAGACAAAGATACAAACTTCCAATTATAAAACAAGTCATGGGAATATAATATACAGCATGACAACTGTAGTCAATAATATTGTATTGTGCATTTGAAAGTTGCTAAGAGAGTAGATCTTAAAAGTCTTCATCACGGGGCGCCTGGGTGGCTCAGTCCGTTGAGTGTCCGACTTTGGCTCAGGTCATGATCTCGCGGTCCGTGGGTTCGAGCCCCGCGTCGGGCTCTGTGCTGACAGCTCAGAGCCTGGAGCCTGTTTCAGATTCTGTGTCTCCCTCTCTCTCTCTGACCCTCCCCTGTTCATGCTCTGTCTCTCTCTGTCTCAAAAATAAATAAACATTAAAAATTAAAAAAAAAAAAGTCCTCATCACAAGAAAAAGAAATTCTGTAACTATGTGTGGTGATGGATGTTAACCATTATTGTGGTGGTCATTTCATAATATATAAATATATCAAATCCTTATGTTCTACATGGGAAAGTAATATAATGTTATATGTCAACTGTATCTCAATTTAAAAAAAAAAGAAAATGGTGGAATGCATTCAAACATATTTAAAATTACAGTAAGTGTAAACAGATTCAACTAACCGATTAAAAGAATTACTGTATTTAAATTGTTTAAAATGCGTATGTCCCAGAAACACATCTGTAATTTAAGAACCCAGAAAAGTTTAAAGTAAAGGACTGGGAAAATATACACCGGATAAATTCTCATGAAAAGAAAACCATGTTGCTGTTCTATGGTCAGAAAATATAGAATTTAAGGTGACAATAAGCAGAAGTGACATACATGTAATGGTGGGGGAAGAAGGGAAGCCATTGATGGCAGACAGAACTGCATGAGCAAAGACACAAAGGGAGAGTGTGCCTAGCAAATTTCAGCGGCCCAAATTCAAATAAGGAGTAAAGAGAAATTCTTAATTGTACTGTTATGTTCTGTTATTTTTTAAAATGTATATTCTGAGCATCTTGGTGCCAGGCATCATGCTAACTACGCTGTATACATTATTCCTACTCTTCCCGTGAATTTCCACATGTAGCATCTTGCTGAGATGCCTCTGAAGACTTCCACAGGAAACAGAAGATTTCCATGTCATGACCAATGGGAACGACCACTACCAAATGTGTCACTAACCAGGGGACACCTCCAGGCCTTGCTGACAGCCCATAGCTGGGGCAGCATACGAGACAGCACTTCCTATGTTTCTGATGCAAACCCCTATGAGATGACCAGACAGTCTAGTTTCGGGGACCTATTGATTTATCAGAGTTCTTTCTCCCCACCATAGCCACCCTTGACACTTCTTTAGAAAGCATCACTGTGTTCGACGTATCCATCACCGAGGCGAAAGCCAACTTCCCATCAACAGATTTTACCAGAAAGAGGCCTAGAAACCCTGAGAGGAAACTGGATTTAGCCAGGGAGACTTGAACTATAACCCCCTGCTCAGATCCCCATGACATAGCCTGAGGGGAGGTGATTTTCTAAGATATCTTGGCTGCTGGTCATGCCAAAAAACAAAAACGATGGGTGCCTGGGTGGCTCAGTTAGTTAAGCATCCAATTTTGGCTTGGGTCATGATCTCACAGTTCGTAGGTTCGAGCCCCGAATCAGGCTCCACACACTGACAGTGTGAAGCCTGCCTGGGATTCTCTGTCTCTCTCTCTCTCTCTCTCTCTCTCTCTCTCTTTCTCTGTCAAAATAAATAAACTTTAAACACAAAACAAACACTACTTTCTTCCTACCCCAGCGTTACACCTAAATGTGCTAGGCTGGCTGTGGGAAATCAACTGAGGTAAGAAAAACAGGAAGGAAGGAAGGAAGGAAGGAAGGAAGGAAGGAAGGAAGGTGAAAGAAAGAGAGGGAGGGAGGAAGAAAGAGAGAGAGAGAAAGAGAGAGAGGGAGAGAGAGAGAAAGAAAGAAAGAAAGAAAGAAAGAAAGAAAAGAAAAGAAAAGAAAAAAGAATAGAATAGAATAGAATAGAATAGAATAGAATAAGGCCATTTAT
>NW_026060048.1:0-24560 GCF_023721935.1 Panthera uncia | reverse complement strand
GGACCTGGATACGTTCCAGCAGACGGACCTGGATACGTTCCAGCAGATGGATCTGGATACGTTCCAGCAGTCCGACCTGGATATGTTCCAGCAGCCCGACCTGGATGCGTTCCAGCAGTCTGACCTGGATATGTTCCAGCAGACATACCTGGATACAGACCTGCAGCCATAGTAGGGTACAGTTCAGAAGACAGCACAGCAGGTACATCCAGTTACTGCCCAGCAGATGGCCCTTGATTATCGTGAGGAGTAAGAGTATCTTTGGCAAAATTTTAGTCATTGAATTACTGGACAAATAGTCATCATGAGGCAAAAGCAAATGGAGTCAGTTAAGAAATGTCATGTCCTTTGTCCCTCTGTATGCTGCAAAGCTCTCCAAGTTGTCCATGAATATGAAGTGTTGTGCTATGGGAGTACGGTGGAATATTTAGATTTTGTAATTTTTGTGTTCTTGTTTTAAAGTTTCCTTCATATTCACTTGTGAGGTGATTTTCAGAGGCTGTTACCACAGAGTATAGTTCCATTGCCCACAAAGCTATGTGTATATGCCCAGAGAGGATCCGCCTTTGAGGTGAATGAGCCAGAGTGATGATTTCGGTGTGACGCTATTTCTGTCAAATTAACAAAGATAATAAAGTTCTGGGCATTTTTCAGAAATATGTCCAATAGTTGTTTGGCTTCTCTATGTCTGGTTCCAAAAGAATTCATAAACAGTTCTCAATATATCACTGAAAAATATCTAAGAAAGAGTATTCTGTTGCCCACCCATCCTAAGTTGTCCCCAAAGGTGACCCATTTTAGAATTCCTCTCTGCATACTTTCATCTATTGTTCTGAGGCATTTGATTATTTATGAACTATAATAACTAGGATCCTTGATTTCAAGTGGACACATGGGGCATGTGGTGATTAAGACAGTTGTCAGGGTCTCACAAATGGTAGGAAAGGCAGAATTGGAACCCAGGAGGTCTGTAAGCCAAGTCCACAGGCTGGAGGAATGCCCTTCACTGACCTAAGTCAGAGTCCATTATGCCCACCATATGTGGGGCCCGTGAGCTTGAGAACGTTCATCTGGCCTGGGTGAGAGGAGGGGGGGAAAATACAATGACCTGTGTGAAAACACCAACAGAAGGGGCCATAGTGGCATTGACAACAGAGGTGGAAACAGCAGAAAGGCATCAACTGAACTTTCAGAAAAGTGGTAGGGAAGCTGGAATTTGGAAAGAGTATCCATAGGTAGGAAATGAGACAGGGTGAAGGCAGATGACAGCATATGTGAAAGGAAAGAAAAGAGAAAATCTTAGAAGATGGGATGCAGGGATGACAATGCTTTTGGTCATTTACATGTTAGTGAGAAAGATCGGAAAGTGTTTTAATGCAAGAGTTACGGACAGAGGAAGATGTGATCATCAATGCCTTGTCACAATTCTACAAAGAACAAAGAGTCAGGGGCAGCGGATGGCAAAAGCACTATTTTTTAGAGTCTTTCCTGGTGGCAGGGAAGAATAGCAGGTGGGGTGGAAGAGTGACTTTTTACACTCACCAATACCCACTGCCTACACTGAGGATTGTCAGTGGCCAATCCAGAGTGTGACAGCCTCAGAGTGACATTTGATGTTATCAACATCAACACTGACATTTATCTTTCCCTTGCCATGTACAAGGCACTGTGCTAAGCTATTCCATGGAGCCGGCATGCATTCATTCACTCACTCATTCATTCAACACATAATTTTTTGAGCACTGACTTAGCCAGATCATGTTATAGGTCCTGGAGATACAGTAGCTCAAAGGAGATGGACGCTTTGCCCCGCTGAACTACCAATGGGAAGCTGATGATAAAGTCACAAACATGCAAGTGATAGAAAGGGGAAAGGGGCAAAAGTGATGGACTAAAACCAGTCTTAAATGAGACAACAGGGGAGGCCACTCTGTGGAGGTGACTTGAGCCTACCTGAGTAAAACGAAATGCCAAGCCGGGTGACTCTCGGGCGTAAAGGTGTCCCACAGGGAGAAGGCATTCAGTGTAAATGCCCGGAAAATACTTAGTTTATTTATTATCTACTGTGAGCTCCTACTATGCACCAGACACTATTCTAGGGGTAGAAAAGGGTAGAAAACCAAGAAGAAAAAAGTCACTCTCTTTATAGGGCTCATACTCCAATGACTGGCTCATGTTTGGCACGTTCAGAAACATCTACAATTGTATAGCATGTCTGCATCTCTCAACGCTGCCCAGTGTTGGAGAGGTCTCTCCTCCCTCCGAAAACCACATTTCAGCACTGGCTTTGCCCAGAAACCCACAACCACGGCAGTGCCAACACATCTCCCTGGCCATCCATCAATCCGCCTTCTTCCCCAGCCTCCCTATACAATTGTTTTGGGCCACACGAGCAATAGAGGCCTGTCGTCTAGCTCTTGGTGGCTGCGGACAAACCTTGGCACACCTTGGCTTGGAGAGTATGTCTCCAATCCTGGCCTCTGTCACCACATGGAGTCATGTCCTGTGTGTCTTGTATCCAGGCTTCCCTCTTCTTAGAGGGACAACAATCATTGGACTGGAGTACATCCTCATCTACTACAACCTCATCTTAATTTGATTACATCCGTAAAGTTTCTACTTCCAAATAAGGTCACATTCACAGGTTCCACATAGACGTGAAGTTTTGGGAGAAAGTATTCAACCCAGCACCGTCACCCAAGAGCAATAGCAAATAGCCAAAAAGAGAGAGAAGTGATCCTGAAAGAGAGCAGCTCTAAACACTCAGAAAGTAAATTAAGTGAACAAAGTTGGAAAGGGCAGACAATAAGATTTTATCAGGCACATGCAAAATAGTGACTCACTCTCCTCCTAATTTTATTTTTGTCTTCATCTAAGAACAGGTTAGGAGTCCATTGCTTGTGTATGTAAATTGTCTTTCCAATCTGCCCAGTCCTGCTACACAGTGGGTTCACCTGAAGATTCTTTTTATTTTTTTTTTAATTTTTTTTTTAACGTTTATTTATTTTTGAGACAGAGAGAGACAGAGCATGAACAGGGGAGGGGCAGAGAGAGAGGGAGACACAGAATCCGAAACAGGCTCCAGCCTCTGAGCTGTCAGCACAGAGCCCGACATGGGGCTCGAACTCACGGACCGTGAGATCCTGACCTGAGCCGAAGTCGGATGCTTAACCGACCAGGCCACCCAGGCGCCCCTGAAGATTCTTTTTAAAAATACTGATGTTTCGGTCCCGTGCCCAGAGCTTCTGATATAATTGGTGGGAGATATGGCCCGAGCAGTGGATTTTTAAATTTCCCCAGGTAATTCTACATGTGCAACCAAGGTTGAACACTGTTCTAGATTAACTAAATCAGAATCTCTGGAGTGTACCCCAGCAGCCGTATTTGTATTTAATTCCCAGGTACTTTCCATGTGATACCCGGGTTGAGAACTGCTAACACAGCTTCTGTATGTATTTTATACAATTAATATATATTTATTTATCATATAAGCACTGTGCAAGACACTGGATAAAGCAAAGGTGATCTAACACACAAGGCATAACCTCCTAGAAGCTCAGCGTCAGTGTTGGAGTTAAGACAACCCATTGGAGGTGTGTGAGAGACAGAGAAGCCTGGGTGGTGGTGGGGGGGTCACGGGAGGTTTGCTGCCATTGAGTTTCTAAAATTATATGAATCAAGCGTCTACTTTAACACACTTATCAAATCTGTTTCTTATAAAGGCTCTGTGCCTTTCACTTGTCCCTTCACATAATCCTCACTACATCCCTATGAGGTCAGCGGTTTTATTCCCAATTATAAATGAAGTGACCTGAAGCTTAGAGAGGTGAGTTGTCTAACATCACACAGCTCATGTGTCTGGACCAGAAGAGGAGCCAGGTCCCCCACTTTTTGTGTTTACTTTTTGTGTTTATGGATATGGCTTCTCTAGACACCTTATAAGTGTAACCTTACCCTGTCTGTCATTTTATGACTGGCTGGTTTCACTTAGCATAATGTCCTCAAAGTTCACACATGTTGTAGCATGTGATAGAATTTCCTTCCTTTTTCGGGTGGAATAATACGCCATTGTATGTGTATGCCACAATTTGTCTCTCCGTTCATCCGCATATGGATATTTGAGTTACTCTCACCTCTTGACTATTGTGAACAGTGCTGCTATGAATAAGGGTCTTCAAATATGTATTTAAGATCCTGCTTTCCATCCTTTTGTAAATATACCCAGAAATAGGAATGTTGGATCACATCATTGCTCTATTTTTAATTTTTTGAGGAACAGTCATATGTCGTCAATAGAGATTGTGCCAGTTTATAGTCCTATCAACAGTGCAAGAGGGTTCCAGTTTCTGCTCAACCTTGCTAACACTAGTTATATTCTGGTTTCTGGTGTGAGTTGATATCACATTGTGGTTTTCATTTTTATTCGTCTAGTGATAAGTGTTGAGCAAGTGATACCTCTTGCCTGCTATCAAGAGTGGAAGTTCAAGCACTTCTGCCCATTGCATCATGGTATTGGAGTCGCCAAGGAAAACCATGCAGTCACACCCTGGATGGAAAGACGCTTTACTCACGTAGAAAAGAGAAAGAGCAAGATCAGTTCTAGCAGTGGGCATCATGGGCATCAGTTCCCTATGTCCAATAGGTCCTTCCTGGCAGCTGATTCAGGGCTATTAGCATATAGCACATCCCTCCTATGCTGTTGCAGAAGGACTCTATCCCCTCTCCGCAGAGAACAGATACAGTAATGAGACTGGCCCCATTGCCACATAATGTACATGTTTAAGCAGAACAAAGGAGCACAAGTTGAAACAAGGAAAGATAATCCCACACAAGGTGATAAATCCAGCACAAGCTGTATACACTCCTTATCTCTTGGTGAAAAAGTGTTTCAGGCCCAAGCTCATTCTTATGAGGCCTCATAGGGTCAAAACTATGCACAGACCACCTTTTTAAAAAATAGTGATGTTAAGCACCTTTTTATGTTTGTTGACCAATCATATATTACCTTGGAAAGCTGTTTATTCAACTCCTTCACCCAATTTTTAATTGAGCTATATCATTTTTGTTGTTGTTGAGCTGTAGGTATTCTTTATATATTCTGGGTATTAACACCTTGTCAGATATGGGATTTGCAAATATTTTTTCCCATTCCACAAGTTGCCTTTTCACTCTGTGGATTTTGTCCGTTGATGTACATATGACAGTCCCTTATGTCTATTTTGCTTTTGTTGTTCATGCTTTTGCTTTCTTATCCAAGAAATCATTGCTGAATCCAATGTCATGAAAGTTTTCTCCTGTTTTTTGTTGTCCCCTGGAAGCTTTTTAGTTTGAGACCTTATGTTAAGTATTTAATTCATTTTGAATTAATAATTGTGTATTATGTAAAATAAAGGTCCAACCTCACTCTTTTACATGTAACTTTTCAGTTTCCCCACAACATTTGTTGAAAAGATAGTCCTTTTCTCACCAAATGGTCTTGACACCCTTGTTGATGATAATTGGACAATATATGCGTTGCTGTTTTTTTTTTTTTTTACTGAGTTCTCTATTCTATTTCATTGGTCTATATATCTGTCTTTATGTCAGTACCACACTGTTTTGACTACTGTAACCTTGTAATATGTTTTGAATTCAAGAAATGTGACCCCTCCAACTTTGTTCTTTTTTTTTCAAAATTGTCTTGGCTATTCTAGGTCCCTTGAGATTCAATATGAATTTTAGGATGATTTTTTCTACCTCTACAAACATGCCACTGGGATTTTGATAGGGATTGTGTTGAATCTATAAATCTTGGGGGTAGTTTGACATCCTAATAATATCATGTCTTCCAACCCATAAAAATGGTATGTCTTTCTATTTGTGACTTCCTCAATTTTTTTCAGCAGTGTTTTGTAGTTTTCTGTGCCCAGCTCTTTTATTTCCTTGATTATGTTTATTCCTTGTATCTTATTCTTTTGGATGCTATTGTAAATGAAATTGTGTTCTTAATTTCCTTCTTGGGTTGTTCATTGTCTGTGTTTGGAAACAAAGATGATTTTTGTATATTAATTTTGTAACTTGCAACTTGGTTAAATTTATCTGTGGTGTGTGTGTGTGTGTGTGTGTGTAATCTTTGGAATTTTTTACATATGCAATCATGTAATCTCCGAACAGAGCTAATTTTACTTATTTATTTCCAATTTAGATGACTTTTTTTTTCCTTTTTTTCTGTTTCTTGTATCATTGTTCTGGCTAGGACTTCTGATACTACTGAGAAGTGCTTTCAGTGGGCATCCTTATTTTGTTCTTGGTCATAGACGGAAAGCTTTCTGTCTTTCCCTATTGAATTTGATGTACACTGTGGGCTTTAATGTGGTGAGATTAATAATGGCCTTTATTATGCTGAGATAGTTTCCTTCTAATCCAAGCTTGTTGGGGATTTTTAAGGGTGTTGATTTTTGTCAAATGCTTTTTCTGCATCAGTTGAAATGATCTTGTGGTTTTTGTTCTTCATTTTGTTAATGTGGTGTATTACATTGATTGATTACCTTATTTTGAACCATCCTTGTATCCCAGGAATAAATCCCACTTGGCCATGATGTATAATCTTTTTAATGTGCTGTTGCATTCTATTTGCTAGTATTTTGTTGAGGAATTTTGTATTGATAATTACCGGAAATGTTGGTCTGTAGTTTTAATTTCCTGTAGTGTCTTTATCTGGCTCTGTGTCAGGGTAATGCTGGCCTCATAGAATGAGTTTGGAAGTTTTCCTCCTCTTCAACTTTTTAGAAGAGCTTGAGGAGGGTTGCTGTTAATTCTTCAACTTTTTTTTAATTTACATTTTAGTTGGTTAACATACCATGCAATATTGTTTTCGGGAATAGAATTCAGTGATTCATCACTTACATACAGTACCCAGTGCTCATCACAAGTGCCCTCCTAATTACCCCTCACCCATTTAGCCCATCTCCCACTCACCTCCTTCCATCATCCCTCAGTTTGCTTTCCATCATTAAGTGTCTCTTGTAGTTTGTTTCCCTCTCTTCTCTTTTTCTCTCCCTTCCCATATGTTCATCTCTTTTGTTTCTTAAATTCCACATAGGAGTGAAATCATATATTTGTGTTTCTCTCACTGAATCATTTCACTTAGCATAATACGTTCTAGCTCCATCCATGTCATTGCAAATGGAAAATTTCATTCTTTCTAATGGCTAAGAAATATTCCATTGTATATATATATATACCACATCTTTATCCATTCATCAGTTGATGAACATATGGGCTTTCTCCATAATTTGGCTATTGTTGACAGTGCTGTTATAAACATTGGGGTGCATGTACCCCTTCAAATCGGCATTTTTGTATCTTTTGATTAATACCTAGCAGTGCAATTGCTGGATTGTAGGCTACTTCTATTTTTAGTTTCTTGAGGAACCACCATACTGTTCTCCAGAGTGGCTGCATCAGTTTTCATTTAACCAGTAGTGCAAGAGGATACCCCTTTCTCCACATCCTTGCCAACACCTGTAAAATTTTTAAAAATGGTAGAGTGAGTCCTTCCTTATCAGTAAAGCATAATCTAACTATATACTGTCTACAAGAAACTCAGATTACATCTAAGGACACATGTGAATTGAAATTGAAACCATAGAAAAAGATACTTCACGCAAATGGCAACCAAAAAAGAGCAGAGATGGCCAGACTAATATACACTGTAAATCAAAAACTGTTACAAGAGACAAAGAAGGTCACTATGTAATGATAAGGGGGTTAATTCACCAAGAAGAAAAAACAATATTTAGGCCAAACATCAGAGCTCCTAAATATACGAAACAAACTCATTTGAATTGAGGTTATGTCAAAATTGAAGTCTAGTCAAAAGACTAGAATTGAAGGGAGAAAGAGACAACAGCACATAAATCCCACTTGGTCATGGTATATATTTTTCTTATACATTGTTGGATTTGATTTACTAATGTTTTGTTGAGTTTTACATTCATATTCATGAGACATATTGCTCTTGAACCTTCTTTCTTGTAATGTTTTTGTCTGGTTTCAGCATTCAGGTGATGCTGGCCTCATAAAATATGTTCAGAAGTATTCCCTCTGCTTCTGTCACCTGAAAAAGGTTATGGAGAATTGTATAATTTCTTCCTTAAATGTTTGGTAGAATTCACTGGTGAACCCATCTTGGCCTGACACTTTATATTGTGGAAGGTTATTAATTATTGATTCAATTTCTTTAATAGATATAGGCCCAATCAATTGTTCTTATGTGAGTTTTGGCAAATGTGTCTTTCAAGAATTGGTCCATTTCATATAGGTTATCAAATTTGTGGGCATAAAGTTGTTCACAGTATTCCTTTATTATGCATTTAATGTCCATAGGATCTGGAGTGATATCCCCTCTTTTATTTCCGGTATTAGTCATTTGTGTTCTCTTTCTTTTTTTCTTAATTAGTCTGACTAGAGTCTTATCAATTTTAGGGACCTTTTCAAACAGCCCCTTTTGGTTTCATTCATTTCCTGTATTGATTTCGTGGTTTTAACCTCATTGATGTTTTCTCTGATAATAATACTTTCTTTTTTCCTTCTTAATGCAAATTTAATTTGCTCTTCTATTTCCAGTTTCCTAAGGTGGAAACTTAAATATTTTGTATTCCATGTTGTTTTCTTTTCTGATACATGCATTCACTGCCATGAGTTTTCCTTTAAGCACTACTTCCTCTGTATCCCGAGGTGTTGGTAAGTTGTATTTTCATTTTCATGTAGTTCAAAACATTTACACATTTCTCTTGAGATTTCTTTGTTGACTCATTTATTATTTGGAACGGTGTTGTTTAATTTCCAGGTATTTGGGGATTTTTCAGTTATCCTTCTGTTATTGATTTCTAGTTCAATTCCATTGGGGCCTGAAAACAGATATTATATAATTACTTTTTTTTTAATTAAAAAGAATGAAGAAATGGGACACCTGGGTGGCTCAGTTAGTCGAGCATCCAACTCTTGATTTTCACTTAGGTCATGATCCCAAGGTTGTGGGATTGAGCCCTGCATTCGGATCCTTGCTGAATGTGGAGCCTGCTTAAGATTATCCCTCTATCTCCCTCTGCCCCTCTCCCTGGCTTGCACACTCGAAAGAAAGAAAGAAAGAAAGAAAGAAAGAAAGAAAGAAGTGAGGGAAGAATGAAGGAAAGAAAGAAAGAAAGAAAGAAAGAAAGAAAGAAAGAAGAAAAAAAGAAAGTGTCTATATGCAGCTAGAAAAAGAATCCAAATGTATTTTAATGTGAAAAAATGTGAGGAACTAAGCAGCAAATTTAATCTGCTCTCTTTAATATAAATTTTTAGCATGTAGATGTATGTACCAGTATTTTCTTTCAGTTTTAATATGTACGGTTTATTGTATGTAAATTATACTTTTTAAATACGTTTTTATTTTTTGATTCCAGTATAACTAACATATAGTGCTATATTAGTTTCAGGTGTACAATATAGTGATTCAACACTTACATACATCACCCTGTGCTCATCATCGTAAGTGCACTCTTAATCCCTTTCACCTATTTCACCCATCCGCCCACCCGCCTTCCTTCTGGTGACCATCTGTTTGTTCTCTATAGCTAAGACTCCGGGGCTTTTTTGTTTGTCTCTTTTTTTCTTTGTTTTATTTCTTAAATTCTAAATATGAGTGAAATCAAATGGTATTTGTCTTTGACTAACTTATTTCAGTTAGCATTATACCCTCTAAATCCATCCATGTCATTGCAAATGGCAAGATTTCATTCTTTTTGTGGCTAAGTAATATTCCGTTATACATATATACATATATACATGTGATATATATATATATATATATATATGTGTGTGTGTGTGTGTGTGTATCACCTCTTCTTTATCCATTAATGTATTGATGGATACCTGGGTTGCTTCCATATTTTGGCTATTATAAATAATGCTGCAATAGGCATCAGGGTATATATATCCTTTAAAATTTGTGTTTTTGTTCTTTGAGTAAATACCCAGTAGTACAATTAGTGGATCATATGGTTATTCTATTTTTACTTTTTTGAGGAAACTCCATACTATTTTCCACAGTTGCAGCACTAATTTGCATTCCTACCAACAGTGCACAAAGGTTCCATTTTCTCCCCATCCTCACTGACACTTGTCATTTTCTGTCTTCTCAGTAGTAGCCATTCTGACAGGTATGAGGTGATACCTCATTGTGGTTTTGATTTGCATTTCCCTGATTAGTGATGATAGCATCTTTTCATGTGTCTGTTGGCCATCTGTATGTCTTCTTTGGAGAAATGTCTTTTCACATCTTCTGCCCATTTTTAATTGGATTATTTGGGGTTTTTTTCAGTGTTGAGTTGTATAAGTTTTTTATATATTTTGTTGTTTTTGTTGTTTGTAATTTGAGAGAGAGAGAGGTGGTGGGTAGAGGAGCAGAGAGAGAGAGAGAGAGAGAGAGAGAGAGAAACTTAAGTAGGCTTCATGCCCGGTGCAGAGCCTGATGTGGGACTCGAGTTCATGGTTGTGAGATAGCAACCTGTACCAAAATCAAGAGTTAGACACTTAACCAACTGAGCCAGCCAGATGCCTCCTTTTTCTATATATTTTGGATACTAATCCTTTATTGCATATATCACTTGCAAATATCTTCTCATATTCAATACATTATCTTTTTGTTTTGTTGACTGTTTCCTTTGCTGTGCAGAAGCTTTTTATTTTTATATAGTGCCAATAGTTTATTTTTGCTTTGTTTCCCTTGCTTCGGGAGACATATCTAGAAAAACATTGCTATGGCTGATGTCAGAGAAATTGCCTACATTCTCTCTAGGATGTTTTGGTTTCAGGTCTCACATTTAGGTCTTAAATCCATTTTTATAGTTTATTTTTGTGTGTGGTGTAAGAAAGTGGTCCAGTTTCATTCTTTTGCATGTAACTGAACATAGGTGCAAAAATCCTTAACAAGATATTAGCAAACCAAATTGAACAATACATTTAAAAGATCACCATGATCAACTAGAAATTATTCCTGGGATGCAAGTGTGGTTCAATATTCACAAAGCAATCAGTGTGATACATCTTATCAACAAGAGAAAGGATAACAACCATTCGATCATTTCAATAGATGGAAAAAAGTATTTGACAAAGTACAACATCCATTCATAATAAACCCCTCAACAAAGTAGGTTGATAGGGAACATACCTCAATATAATAAAGGCCATATATGAAAACCCCACAGTTTACATCATACTCAGTGGTGAAAAAATGAGAGCTTTTCCCCCAAGATCAGGAACAAAACAAAGATGTCCACTGTCACCAGTTTTATTCAACATAGTACTAAAAGTCCTAACCACTGCAATCAAACAAAAAGAAATAAAAGGCATCCAAATTGGTAAGGAAGAAGTAAAACTTACACTATTTGCAGATGACATGATACTATATATAGAAAACCCTATAGACTCCACCAACAAAGTACAAATAATAAATGAATTCAGTAAGGTCACAGGATATAAAATCAATATACAGAAATCTGTGCATTTTTATACACTAATAATGAAATAATAGAGAAATTAAGAAAACAATCCCATCTACAATTGCACCAAAAATAATAAAATACCTAGGAATAAACTTAATGAAGGATGCAAAAGACCTATACTCTAAAAACATGGATGAAAGAAAATCAAGATAACACAAACAAATGGAAAGATATTCCATGTCCATGGATTGGGAGAACAAATATTATTAAAATGTATATACTACCCAAAGCAATATACAGATTTAATGCAATCCCTATTAAACACCAATGTCATTTTTCACAAAACTAGAACAAATAATCCTAAAATTTGTATGGAACTACAAAAGACCCTGAATAGCCAAAACAATCTTGAAAATGAACAAAATGGGAGATATCACAATCTCAGATTTCAAGATACATTATAAAGTTGTAGTAATCAAAACAATATGATGCTAGCACAATAATAGATACATAGATCAGTGGAACAGAATAGACAACCCACAAATAAACCCACAATTATATGCCTGATTAATCTACGACAAAGAAAGCAAGAATATGCAATGGGAAAAAGTCTCTTCAACAAACGGTGTTGAGAAAACTGATGACTACATTTTTAAATTTGTTAAAACCTTGGTGAGTGTTCTAGGTCAGTTTGAGAAGAACGTGTATTGAGCTGTTGTTGGATAAAATAGTCTATAAATGTCAATTAGATCCAGTTCATTGTTAGTGGTATTGAGTTCAGCTCTGTCCTTAACTGATTTTCTTCCTCAATCTTCCCATTTTTGATAGAGGTATGTTGAAGTCTCCAACTATGATGGTGGACTCCTTCCTCTCTTTGCAAATCTATTATTCTGTCTCACATAGCTTGATACTCTGTTGTTAGGCATATGTACATTAAGGATAGTTATGCTTTCTTAGACCATTGCTCTCCCTCATTATGTAATGCCTTTTTTTTTTAATCCCTTACAACTTTTCTTGTTTAGAGCCTCCTCTCTCTGAAATTAATGGAATTATTCTAGCTTTTTTTTCTTTTTGGTTAGTGTTAGCATGGTACATTGTTCTCCATCAATCTAATTTTATTTATAAATGTCTTTATATTTAAGGTGGGTTTCTTATAGACAACATATAGATGGGTCTTCTTTTTTGACCTGCATGAGCTTTAAACTGTCCCATATTCCCTAAGGAGCTTGTTCCTGCTTCTTCTCAGAAGCCCATGGTCTCTTCCTCTCTTTGGTGGCTTCCTGTGGGACTGCATTCTAACTTGGCTAAGGTGCTCACTGTTTTCACTGGCCACCAAATTAAGCCTGATCCCATCCAGGCTTTGAGTCAGGCAAGACAGGAAACAGTGCCTTTGGCAGCCCCCAGACATTCCAGGACATTGGGCACAGGTCCTTTAGAGTGGAGCCCCAGTATGAGAGGCTTCCTCTTAGTTGTACCACACTATGCCTAGCAGCAGAAGGGGGCATAGATGGGAATGCGAAGTGCCATACAATTTTCTACTGCTTTCACAAGAATACATTCTTGGTTTTATTTTTATCTGGAAACTGTAGTTTCTCAACTGGTCTCTTGAGTTTTCATGACACTATTCTGGCTATACGTTGTTGTTAATTCTGTTGGAAACAGAGGACATAGAGCATCCTAGTTTGCCAACGTATTGATATCACTCAAGAATGTGTATTTTAACAAGCTTTCCAGATGAGTCTGAAGCACAGTAAGGTTGGTCAATCAATATTTCAAATCAGCCTAAAGGGAAAGGTCTTGATCCATTTAGAAAATAGCTATTGCCCAAGATATATGACTAAGCTCCACTGCATACTATAGATTTTTGACAGAGCATCAGTAGCTATGTAACTGCTGGGGAAATGGGAGAGGTAGAGTTGGTTCTGAGTGTGTATTCATGGTGGGGTTGGGGAGGGGGGTGGTTTACTGGGCTAACCACAGCCCCAAAGCCCACTGTCAATCTGAAATAACTGTCTCCATTCCTGTCCTCCCAGGGTAGGGGTTCCTGCACCCCCTTGTGCCTTTCCTGGGCTACTGCTACCATTCCTTAGGTCAGATTGGACACTCCCACTCCTTTTCTGTAATCTTCTCAATGAGTGATTATTTCATTTCTCTCTCCCTCAATAAGATTTCAAACACTTGTGCACAAAGACCATGTCTTTAGGTTCCTTTGATTCCCATGGTCCTTTAGAGGCAGAATGGGCTGGTATCAGACTCAGAAGCCTGGGTTCCCATGTGGCTCTCCCTTGAGAAGCAGTACAGGCTCCCTTAGCCACATGCCCCCTCTGTAAAGGGGAAGGGATTGCACCTACTTTATTGGGCAGACGATCAGCATCAGGCCTGGCACTGAGTAGGGCTCAGTAAAAGGGAACCAATGTCACCTGCCCATAAGCAGGCTTCCAATAAATAACAGATCAGGTTTCTTTCTGAGGCAGCGAACTCCTTTTCACTAAGGGTTCAAACAAAGACTGGCAGACCTGTCCACTTCTGCACAAGATACCCTGAAGAAATGTTTCCATTCAATTCAGAAAGGGAAGGAAATTCTTTTCACCAAATTTTACTGACACGACTAGATATCCATAAGAAAAAAATATGAAAATTGACCGTTGCCTCAAACCATATGCAAAAAAAAAAAAAAAAAATCTACTGAAAATGGATTATAGACCTAATTGTAAAAGGGATTCCCTCCCCAACCACTGGGTGTGTTGACTTCCTTCCATGGTCACAACTTGTTTGTCCTGATACAGTAGCCACTACTATTTCCTTGTCAACCAATTATCCACCCAAAACTAGATTTTCCATCCAGATAGATCAGGGTCATGAGACAGAGGCAAAATAAGAGAACTTTCAATGTTCAATGACTTCCCTATTGCTTCCCTGTGAGCCAGTGTAAGACTACACTGGGGTTGCAAATTCAGCCAACTCATCGTAATTCTAATTGCCTGTAATATTCCATATTAAATAATCAACCAGGGGCCATAGAAACAACAGACTAGAGTCAGTCTCTGTGTTGTCACTTATGATGCCACCTGCTACAGGCTTCACAAGCAGTATTATCATTTGAAAACACAGAGTAGTGGTTGGGGTTGTGGGGGTGGAATCATGGATATGAAAAGCTGTCTCTCCCACTCCCCACTGCTTCTGTCTTAAACTTATCCAAACACCTTCTCCAGAGAGAATGCTTCCTCTGAGCATCACCTGCATTACATTCATACTGCCTGGCCATATGGGGAGTCTACAATACTGGTAACATGGTCTATCCAGCAATCCTTTCCGGTCAAGTCTTTTAAAGTTCATTACGCCTCTTGATGATTCCACCATCCTGAAAATCAGAAGGGATATGAAATGTCCCCTGAATGTTAATTTCTTAAGCCCACTGTCAGGGTCCCTTTGCTGTGATAGCATATGTGGCATTGTGGCAGCATATGACTGCAAATGTCCCAGATATCCAAACTATGGCAGAGCTTGGTCTCATATGCAACTGTGGTATGGCTAGAATCTGCCACATGCACAGGAATGGCAATTCTAGTTGTGGGGTTAAGTGTCAAAGGCCACTAGATGCCAGAGCAACCATATGACAGCAGCAGCAGACCAATGTGTTCTATTTGTCAGACATGGACAGGACCCACCTTGAGACCTGAGAGTCCTTGTTCACCCTGAGACAGATCAGTTACAGGTACCACAACCTTGGTAGACCATTTCAGTTTCCTTGGCATATAAAGGAGGCCTATCTTTAGAGCCCATTGTATGCCGGCAGGGTTAGTATACCCGGTCCAATAATAGATGGAGGTACTGATGCTACCACGTGGGCTAGGCAGAGCTGATCAACCACATCACTTCAGTCAGCCTCATCCAGGCTTGTACCTTCCCACGGGCATCCACACAGGATCCAAAAAGATACACCAGTCGATTGTTACCCTCTAGCAAGATTGCTAGCTAGAGCCAAAGAAGAAGGGATAAAAGGCTTTCTAGGTAGTTAAGAGTATTCCCTAAGGGAAGGGGTTGTCTTTAAATTTAACTGATTGGCTGATGGGCTCCTAGCACTGTAGGTACTAAAGAGTTGTCACTGGCACTAGAGGGTCATTGCCACCCCAGGGACACATCACCTTGTAATTGGGATGAGCCTTCAGTGAACCAGGCCCAGGCATCCTCAAGACCTTCCTGGGAGCCATCTCCAGGGACCTTCCTGGGACTCCACACTCCTGTGTGAGTCATCAAGGGAGATACAAAGGGTCCTTAAAGATGAGGTTCTACTTTCTTATGTGAAGAACACCTGTCTGTGGGACCTGACTTGCTGCTCTGGAATGTTCCATTTCCATTTTTAATGAGAAACCTGTTTGCCTTCCCAGAATCTGGGGAGGCCAATGCAGGATGGGGACCCCTGGACACAATGATAACTGGCAGTCCTCCCTAAAGCCACTCACTCTCCGCAAGTGCCCAATAGTAGGCCAGCAGCAGTGTGTCATGTGGGCAGGAAGTTGGTGCCCTAAGGGGTGATTCTGGGTGGACATGTCGCCTCCACTGTCAAATGTGCCAATCAACACACTTCCCAGTGTCAGAATCCTGGATTCCACCAAGGTCCTTGGTGTTTACAGGGTCTGAGGTAGGTGGCCTGTGGGGCTGCCTGTAACACACCTGCTACCCAAGTCCCTGGGCAAACTTAGCAGATTTTCTGGTCAATTTATACACAGGGCTCAACCTCAACAAAATACCTGGATGAGACACATATTGGCTCCTATTCCCAAACAGTCCAAGTAAGTCCCAGGCTTCCCACTTAGCTTGTGAGGACTGTAAGGGAAGTCACTTTTCCTTTCCTATCTCAGAACTGTGTCTTCAAACCTCAGTCCACAGTCCTCCCAAGACTGACTAGAAGCTGGTTCCTTAGGACTCTTCTCCTAGGCTGCTGCCACCTGCTCTTCCTGGGAGCCCATCAGCTTGAGGTCATCAGTGCAGTCACCCTTGAGGGAGGAAGACCTGTCCCATTACTGGCCCTGCCTTGGTGGCACTGAGTGTGAGCATCCAGGTATCCCTGTGGCAGGACATAAAACATGTTTGCTGGTCCAGGTGAGCTTGCACACAAATGATCTTTGACACTTTGTGCCAGAGATTGAACAAAAGGCATTAGCCATATTCAAGGCAGAATCCTGCCAAAATGCATAATCAGTTTAGCTGCAGTCACAAAGTCTGACAAGGCTGAGGTTCTAGGGGCAACAACTGAATTTAGTTCATGATAATCCACTGTGGAAACCCCCTTATAGGATTCATGTGAGGAGGAATTGACTTTTCGGTGTGTGAAGCCCCCAAGACATGGGGCTGCATTTGGAACAGCTACTGCATCCCCTAATTTACACATTGTGCTGTTCACAGGCTCTTAAGTCTTTGTCAGAGACACATAATCTGGGCCCCATCTGGGATCATCAATAAATATTTGTTAAATTAATTGAATTAATGAATTTAAACTGATGGTATTGACCTCCTCATCTCTAATACATATCCTTCTTCTTACATTTGGTGAGTCAAAGTTTATATGAACATGGGACAATTTGGGCACAGGCTGGTTCCTGACCTTTTTCAAAAACCATCCTACCATGTGTAGGAAGGATTTAAGACAAGCCCGAGAGGTGCATATACTATGAGTGGAGTCTAACCGCTTTCAGTTGAACATCTTTTTCTTCAATAAATATCACTTTTATTGACAAGTTAGGGCCACAATGGACAGCTTCACTGAGCAGAAGAAATAAGACAGTCCCAAGAGTCACCAAAACAATCTGGGCCCCCATGGCTGAAGCCCTATTGTCTGTCCCTGCCCGCTGGCACACTCAGATGACACTGTCACTCTCAGAGCTCAGCTCTCCTATTTGAAAACTGTGTAAGTTCTGGAGACAAACCTGGATGAGCTGGTGACAAACTACTGGTCCCATCACCCCCTCTCCATCCAGAATGGAGTTTCCAAGCCTTTCCCATGTGAAGCTGGCAGCCTGTGTGATCTCAGAGTTTTCTAATCACTGGACCAAAGGCCCCAGAGCAGGGGCTGTCAGGAGGAAGGAGTGGAGAGGGTGTGGGACTTGGGGGAGGTGTGGCAGGGGTACAGGAGGATCTTACTGATAATCTTGTAAATAGATGCACAACTCTTTCTCAAATGACAATAGATAGCATTGTAGTTAATCCAATGCAAATAGATTACCATTTCCTTTGTGGCACCTTTTGACAGCAGCCTATGGTAAGTGCAAGGATTTCTTTAGAGTCTCCATGAACTGATTTGGAGCCTTGGCTTCACCAGTCACTAGCTGTCTGTGATCTTTCATTTCCTCCTTTCAGCATGTGGCTAGGACTATCACCCCTCTGCTAAGCAGGTACTGAGTGAGCTCACAACACAAACTATGTGTAATAATAGCCCTTGTGAGAGCTGCTGTCACCCTCACCAAATTGTTGTTCCAGCACTTTTTAAAAAATGTTTATTCACTTTTTAGAGAGAGAGACACAAACAGAGTGTGAGTGGAGGAAGGGCAGAGAGAGAAGAAGACACAGAATCCAAAACAGGCTCCAGGCTCTGAGCTGTCAGCACAGAGCCCGCGCGGAGCCCAAACTCAAGGACCGCGAGATCATGACCTGAGCTGAGTCGTATACTGACTGAGTCATAACTCAGTCATAACTCAGTCATAACTGACTGAGCTACCCAGGCATCCCTGTTGATCCAGCACTTTTAGTAAATGTGTGAGTGCTGTAAGGAGGTCTGCCCAGGCTGTGGGTGTCATAGATGGTTCTCACGCTTGGAAAGATTGGGAGCCATTGGTCTGGATGTAACCTCAGGTGAATCTAGAATGCCCTCCTGCCCACTTTCTTCTCTACCTTATCCATAACTTTCTTCCAGTGTAGACATGAAACCTACAGAATCCCTCCCTGCTGGGAACAGCTCTCCACATCTTTGAGAAAAATTGTTCCTCCTATAAATCCAACTACGTGCTTTAGGTGACTGGGCCCTCCACCCCAGAATCCTGCTTTTTGCCGGGGGGGGGGGAGGAACCCAATGGCAGGAATGTGACTCAAGCCCAAAGTATCAAAGTCTTGGCTTGAGATTTCCATACTACAGCTCAGCTCAGAGCTACTGACACCCATGTTTCCAACCACGTGGAGAAAAGCAGGGAAAGAAATCAAAGCACACATGCAGAGAAAACTGCGATGTGATATAAAGCAGGTGGTTCTCCTGCTTTTAAGTCCCCTGTTCTGTATGTCTGCGAGGTCCTGACCAATACTTGCCTCCATGATTCATAAGAAACTTTCAATAAATTCTCAACTTTCTGTGTTTTACTATATTTAATAATTTTTTATTGCAAGAAGGCTCTCGGGTAATACAAATCCAATTCAGTCCAGAAAATATTTGCTAAATACTATCTAAGATTCATGCTTGAGATCTGGATTAGATATGTCACTTCCCAGGATGAAGAAAGACATTGGCAAGAATGTAAATGAACCACAATAAAAAGACAAATGAACTATAATAACAATGAAGTCTATAAAAAATTAGGTGATCCCACATAAAGATTCTGTCGTGGATATAAGACATAATATAAACCATGGATTCTGTTGTGGGTATAAGAAATCAGAATAACTATTTGCAGGCTGGAAATTTTGGATGAAGATAATAGTCTGGCAGAGAGAAAGTCTTCTGAAATAGCCTAATATTTGGGAAGAAAAATAGACACTTAGATGTAAATGCAGCCTAAAGACATGTCATATAGGGGGTGATGATGCTGGACCTAATTTGGCTGGAATTTAAAAAAGCAAGTTCTTATATGTTGCCCCCAGAAATTAGGACTTTATTCTGTGGAAAAGTGAAAAACATCTGGTGCTGAATGTTTCGAAGTGACAGGTGCCACCACTATAGTCATCAGATAATGAGGTACAGAATTAGACCAGTCCACCTTGAAGGTGGGAGCCAAATCCTATTCACCTTTGATTTTCTAAACTGATATTAACAGCTGACTTAGAGCAGTTACTGAGTCAGCATTGAATAAGTGACATCTCTTCCTCCAGCTGTTGAGTGTCCCTTAACCAGTTACAGGCTCTTATGAAATTCTCTCTGCCTCTGGCTAGGTTAGGTGTTCCCACCCGATCACCCCAGGCTTCCTTCCTACATAGCAATTACCTCTCTATTGTCATGGTTGAGATCCTTGTCTTTCCCCTTACTGTCTGCATCTCCTTGAGGACAAAGACCATGTAACCTTGAGACCTTAGGTGTTTATGAGTGCTCTTTGGATGAATTGAAGAATGAGTGAATGACAGAATAAATGAATGATTGAGTGGCAGAAAGAATTAGGTCTCTTAGAAGCCAACCGTGTTCTTCCTGGAGTCAACCAGTGTCTTATTCCCCTGCCCGTCCCTGACTTCCCACAGCCACAGCATGTGAGAGTGCTTTGCTCTCTGGGTGTGAGTGTGATCCACTGGTCCTGGGTGTGCTTTTCATCTAAACATCCTCACCTCTTACTGTGACAGAAGGGCAATACATACATCCACATGCATGGTGGCTCAAGATAACACTAAGAAAGAGCAACTTGTCTTCTCCCCTTGCAGGCTTTCCAGGGTGGTAACTAGCTCTCTTTGTAACAAAAATAGGATAGAGCCTAAAAATTTGAAAAAGAGAATCTCTAAGACCTTACCTTCTATCCCCCAATACTGAGGCAGAATGGTGTGTGTGTGTGTGTGTCTGTGTGTGTGTGTGTAGAGAATCACAGATATTCATGTGTCTTAGAAAATCTTATCCAATAGGAGCAGCTTTCTTTAAAAGGATATTGTAACTTTTTCCCCCTTCCTCTCCCCCATGGTCTTCTGTTAAGTTTCTCAGGATCCACCTATGAGTGAAAACACATGGCATCTCTCTTTCTCTGCCTGGCTTATTTCACTTAACATAATACCCTCCAGTTCCATCCCCATTGCTGCAAATGGCCAGATTTCATTCTTTCTCATTGCCAAGCAGTATTCCATTGTATATATAAACCACATCTTCTAGGGCGCCTGGGTGTCTCAGTCGGTTATGCATCCGACTTCGGCTCAGGTCATGATCTTGCGGTTCGTGAGTTCGAGCCTCGCGTTGGGCTCTGTGCTGACAGCTCAGAACCTGGAGCCTATTTCAGATTCTGTGTCTCCCTCTCTCTCTCTGACCTTCCCCCGTTCATGCTCTGTCTCTCTCTGTCTCAAAAGTAAATAAACATTAAAAAAATATGTATATAAACCACATCTTCTTTATCCATTCGTCAGTTGATGGACGGCTCTTTCCATAATTTGGCTATTGTTGAAAGTGCTGCTATAAACATCGGGGTACATGTGCCCCTCTGCATCAACACTCCTGTATCCTTTGGGTAGATTCCAGCAGCACTATTGCTGGGTCATAGGGTAGTTCTATTTTTAATTTTTTGAGGAACCTCCATTCTTAAGGGCTGAGAAAAAAACCAATGGTAGATGGGGGGGGGAGAGGGGAAAGTGGGTGATGGAAGGAGGGCATTTATTGGGATGAGCACTGGGTGTTGTATGGAAACCAATTTGGCAATAAATTATATTTAACAATAAAAAATAAAAATAAAAGGATGTTGTAAGATTGATATCCCTAAGAACAAGGATATAAAAAACCCAGAGATAATCAATGAACCTGCCTTGTATGGAGAATTTGTTACAAAGAGCTAAAAATAACTATTTTTAATACATATAAGGTTTTGAAACAGTCTTATTGAGAAAAAAAAAAACTGTTGTTATTAGTTTGGTTCATTTAAGATTGTTGATATTCTACCATTTTTAACCCACTAAAAATAGCAATTTCAGATGGTTTAACTTAATACACAAACTATGAGTTACTATTTAGGTAGATTCAGAATAAGAATAAAATATTGCACATGGTTTCTAACAAAATGGGTTCAATATATGGGGTGTGAGATGGGATATTCCTATTAAGATTAATAAATTTCATAACTTTCAATTTGCATTCATAGCAAATGCTGTACCATCAACCCTTCATCATTTTTCATTTTTCTAAAGTAGAACTTTAACACTATGCATCATCTGATTTGCTGAGCAGGAATTCTGAAACCTCATGACTAATGAGCGCTTTAAATTTGGAATGCCAATACTGTTCAGTAGGTCTAAGATTAATGCTTTTTGCCAGACTAATAAGATTTTGGCTGAAGTTTATTTAGACAATTTCCTCATTTCCTGACAATGAAAGCACTTTTAATGCACATGATTTGACCCCAAAATTAATATCATTTTGATGTAGCAACTAAGCATTTTCTATTCCTGTTCATGAAGTCTTTTTTGAAGAAAGGACTGGTTTTGACTAAATTTGGCCTGGTATTATGGCACAGTTAAGGATCTCCTCAGAATAATGTCCCACCCACTGTTGAATTTTGGTGACTGCACCCACAGGTCCCAACCCCCTAGGTCAAGGAACCATATTACAGTAACAAATACATAAGAGTAAAATCAGCTTTTGAACTTGAAGTCACCTTCCAGTGACCAGAGTGCCCAAGACATGCATTTAACTACCAACCTTAACCTGTGAGTGGTTACCAATTATGTTCAGACTTTAAGGAAACCCCCATGGAAACCTGACATCCATCATTTAAATCCTTGATGAAGAGAAGAATGACTAATGCCAATCTGATCATGAGAAAAACACAAGGCAAGCTCCAAAAGGGACAGTCTTAAAACACCTGCCCCATCTTCCTGAAAACCCAAGGTTGTGAAAAACAAGGAACAACTGAGAAACTGTCACAGCTAACCTTGAATTAGATCCTGGACAGAAAAGACCATTAGGAGTTGAAGACTTAGGTACATACCAAAACCTGCATACAGTTGTTTATAGTAGCTTTATTCATAATTGTCGAAACATGGGAGCAACTGAGATGTCTTCCTGAAAGTGAATGGATAACTGCACTGTGATACATCCAGATGACACAATACTATTCCGTGGTAAAAAGAAATGAGCTATCAAGCCATAAAAAAAACTTGGAGGAACCTTAAAATTACAAAGCTGAGTGAAAGAAGCCAATCTGAAAAATTGAATTCTACATGATTCCAACTATATGACATTCAGGAAGACAAAGCTAAAGAGGCAGTAAAATGATTGAGGATACCCAGAGGTTGGGGAGAAGAAGGAGGAATCAGTGGACCCCAGAGGATTTTTAGGGCAATGAAATTATTCTGTATGATGCTTTAGTAGTGGATTCATGTCATTATATATTTGTCAAAACCCATGACTGCACAGCACTAAGAGTGAACTATAATGGAAACTGTCAACTTAGGATGGTAATGAGGCATCGATGTAAATTCATCAATTGGATCAAATGTGCCACTCTGGTAGGGGTGTTTACATGTGAGTGATATGCATGTATGGGGAAGCCATGTATGGGAACTCTGTACTTGCTGATGAGCTTTGATGTTAACCTAAGATTGCTCCAAAAAATAAAATCTATTAATTTTATTAAACTGTAAAAGAACATTAGGTGAAATTTAAGGAAGTCTGAATAAAGTCTGTACTTCATAATAAAATATAAATATTGGTTTAATAGTTTTTATAAATGTAGCTTAATTAGGTAAGAGGTTAATGATAAGACAACCTACGTGAGAGGTGGGGCAATAGAAGTCTCTTTGTAATATTTCTGTAAATCTGAAATTATTCTAAGATTGAAAAACTATTATGATAGAATGAGAGGAATAAAAAAGAAAGAAAGGACAGGGGAATTTTTTGCAGTATGGATACATTAGTTCATTTCTAATAAAAATGCCAGAAGTAGCCCTCATTTAATTCTTCTCTAATTGAGTAAGGCACTGTGCTAAGCACGGTTGTCATATCTCATTTAAGAATCATACAACCCTGTGAGGTAGGTACAAATTCTCCTCATTTGCAGATGAGATAATCTGACATTGCAGGTTTAAGTAACTTATCTAGAAGGTTTCTTATCTTGATTGTGCTTTTGTTTCTATAATTATAGAAATGGAGTCATAATAGAGTTGTCATGATTTGAAGTGAGGTCACTTTAGACTGATGCTTGGAATGTAGAAGCACTATGTTATGATGTTACTATCAGGATGATCATCATTATCATCTAGATATCTTGAGTGATATTAATATGCTTAATATCACTTTCCTCAATTATCAAATGGGGATAATGTCTCACAGTTTGATGAAAGGATAAAATGATTTTAGTTATGTGAATATTTCTAAACATCATATCCCCAACAGACACAGTCTTGATGACATCAAGGCAATGCTCAGATTTCTGGTTCCATGAACTCTTTTTTTTTTTTTTTAAGATTGTATTTTTAAGTAATCTCTACACCCAAAATGGGCTTGACCCACAACTCCGAGATTAAGAGTTGCATGCTCTACCAAATGAGCCAGCCACGTATGCTTCCTTGAATTCATTTCCATGGTCTTCTCTCTATAGCATTGTTTCTACCTCCCATCTCCACTGGGGGATTCGTTGGCCAAAGATAAATCTTTTCTTAGATCAATGAAAGACACATGACCCTTGGGTACACATGCTATTTGTTTTTCTTTTTCTCAAGGGTTATTTAATCTGAATCTAAATGTGAAGGAAAGGCAAATTTTCAGTGTAAGTCCCACTCCTGATACAGGTTCACTTTTTTGTGTAAAGCTTGTGGATTCTCTAAGGTATGAGTTTGCTCACTCTTCTGGGTAAAAATATCAGAAATAGTCAAAAGCCCCATCTATGGCAGGAATGGCAAATAGGTTTTGTCCTTCATGTCAATACCGATAGATGATTAGTGGCTTTATGGAGAACTGGGTTGAAATGACTTCTGGGGCTGTCTCTGAGCTCAGCAGGAGTGCCCTGCACAGCCTATTGGCAGTCTTCCAACGACACTGGAAGGGAAAGTGAGGGATCCTGGGTTGAATAGTTGTCATCCCCAGCTTGTGGAACAAAACCCTCAGCTTTGCATTCAAGACCTCTCTTTGACTTTGAGATCTGATCATCCACCTTCTCCTGTCATAAACCTTCTCCTTAGGCAACTAGTTTACTTACTGATCCTCAAACAGATTAG
>NW_026060047.1:0-24592 GCF_023721935.1 Panthera uncia | reverse complement strand
GGGGGGGACAGAGAGAGGGGGAGATAGAGAGGGGGAGACAGAGAAAGACAGGATCAGAAGCAGGCTCCAAGCTCTGAGCCGTCAACACAAACCATGAGATCATGACCTGAGCTGAAGTCGGAAGCCCAACCAACTGAGCCACCCAGGTGCACCAGATGGAAAATTTTCTATCTAAAGACTGAAAAAGTAACTTTTCAACTGAAGATTTCCAGGTTGGACCAATTCACCTTACGTTTCTCAAATGCAAATTAAGCATATTAATACAATCTAGCATTGACATTTTGTCTGAAGCATAAAGTAATTAAGAAGTTAAATGTAAGTATTCAGAATAAAAAGTGAAATTGGAAGTAAGAGCCTCTTTTTTGTTGCTTTCACAATACCCAGAAAAGAGGCTAAGGAAGAAAACAGAACAGAAGAATAGTAGGAAGGAAGAGGGGAGAAGGAGTAGATGGGCAGAGAGGAGGGGGCATAGAACACTGAAATATGAGGGAATAAAAATGAAAACAGCCAGAATGGCAGTGCTGATCCCCATTCCCACTGAACTCCAGTATCCACTGAACCACACTGAAAAGAACCTGGTAAAGGTACCAGCACACTCAGAGTCTGAGACTGGGCCATGGTGAAAGTGTGTTTAAGTGTTCCTTTTTTGAAATGAGGTTAGATCTTTGAAACAGTCTCTTCACTGGGAAACACTCTGCTCTGTTGGGGAAATCTTAATCACGTTTGCTAAACTATTATATTTCCATTCTAATTATCTTAATGTCTCCAGTCTTGCTAATATAGGTACACTCACATATAATATCCTAAAGGAAGGATTTGGATGCTCTCAATTGCCTCAGTTATCATTCATCTTGTGAGAAAAAAAAAAAATGCCTTTACAGAGTTTTACAGGGTTGGGGGGGGGGGGGGGGTAGGTGAAGGAAATATAAAGAAATCAAAACTTCAGGGACACCTGGGTGGCTCAGTCAGTTGAGCATCTGACTGTTGGTTTCAGCTCAGGTCGTGATCTCACGGTTCATGGGTTTGAGCCCTGCATCTGGCTCTGCACTGGGGGTGCGGAGCCTGCTTGGGATTCTTCCCTCTCTCTCTGCCACTCCCCTGCTTGCACTGTCTCTGTCTCTCTCAAAATAAATAAATAAAACTTAAAAAAGTTTTTTTCTTTACAAAAAAAAGGAATCAAAACTCCATAAATGCATAGAATTGTTCCTTTGAAGTCTCAGCCTCTCAAAGAATTTAAGGGAGCATATGGCTCTTTATCAAGTTTGCTTATTACAACTTTATGCTATAACCAAAGCAGAGTTCCTTTGTGAATTATTTAACTATATACAGTTACTGCATAAGCCATTAACTTTTGAAACATCTTTGCCTCTTTTTAATACTCTAAAATTAACTGTTTCTCTCATAAGTGCTCCAGAATATATTAGAATAAAACACATTCGATCTTTAAAATTATATTTTTTAAAGTCAAATCTCAGTCATCTCCTAATGCAAATGCTTTATCTTAATTGTGGTGACAGCTCCAAAGGTAAACACTTTACCAAACACAGCTTTATCAAAACTCAAGCTATATAGTGAGATTGGTTATATTTTATTGTTTCTAAGTTATAAATCAGCAGAGCTTAAGAAAAAAAGCCTCTACCCACGGTTATCAGGATGTAGAAACCAAAAAAGTACAATTAAGGGCTTAATTTAAAAAGAAATTCATGCCAGTCTTAGGAGGAGGAATTTAAAAGAGAAATAAAAAAATCACTATTATGTGCTAATTTTAGGGCGCCATTGTAATCTGAGCTGCACTCTCTCAATGGTGAAATACATAAAAGAGAACATTCCCTAAGATCCTGATATCTGACAATGGAAGAAAAGAAGAAAATCTGGATAAACTAGCTCTATTCTGCACAAACAACCGTGGTTTTCTTTGCTCCACTTCTGGGCTGCGGAGGGTGTGAAGAACGTCGAGCCAAAGCAAATGAACCCCACAAAGCACATAGTATATGGTGCGTGTGCAACTATAGTATCTACGTTGTATTTTCCTTATTACAAAAAGACAGGCTTGTTTTAGAAGTCTCGGAAGAACCGGAAGACATTTTAAATCATCATCATCTCACCATCCAGTGACAATTATTAATATGCCTCCATTTATTCCTTCCCATTCCTTATATCATTGAGATGATCTGGAATATATACAGTCTTGATTCTGGCCTCAATTTGAACACAAACATCATCCCATAACATCCATTTTTAGGCATCTGAGGAACTATCTGTAAATATTAGACAAGTTACATCCTAATTTGCTGTAGAACAATATCACAATTAAAGCAACCATTTTTCAATTATTGTATTTCTAGGTTATTATCAGTTTTTTATTTTTATTTTAGAAAAATAGAAAGTGAGAGGGGCAGAGGGGAAGAGAGAGAATCTTTATTAATTTTTTAAATTGTTTTTTATTTATTTATTGAGACAGAGAGCATGCTGGAGAGGGGCAGAGAGAGAGAGAGAGAGAGAGAGATACAGAATCCGAAGCAGGCTCCAGGCTCTGAGCTGTCAGCACAGAGCCTGATGTGGGCTCGAACTCATGAACTGCAAGATCATGACCTGAGCCAAAGTCGAACACTTAACCAACTGAGCCACCCCGGCGCCCCTGAGAGAGAGAATCTTAAGCAGGTTCCACACCCAGCACAGAGCACAGGGCTCCATCCCACGACCCTGGGGTCATGACCTGAGCCAAAATCAAGACTCAGATGCTCAACTGACGGAGCCATCCAGGCGCCTCTATTATCAGTTTTTTTTTAAAAATTACAAAGAATGTAGTAAACATCTTTACATATAAAGCGTTCAGCATACTTAAAATTATTTCCTGAGGTAAGGAATGCCTTCCTATGTTTGACACAAACTCCAAAAGCCGTGAAAAAAATTGACAAGCGATCTAACAAAATCAAATTTTTGGCATGAGCTCACACCATGAACACCATTAGAAGACAACAGACTGGTAGGTGGGGGACTGTGACTCGTGATAAAGGGCTACTTTCTTTAATATATTTAGAGACCACTTCTACAGATCAGTAAGGAAAAGAACAACAGAACAGAAAAATGAGCAAGGATAGGAACATGGTTCATTTAGTGAAGAGTATGCAGGCAGCTCTTAAATCTACTAAAAGACACTCCTTTTCATCTTGAGAAATACCAATTAAAACTATGCTGAGATTTTTCACTTATCACACTGGCAAAGATTCGACGATTTTTAACACATACTGCACTGTCAAGGGTTTAGAGAAAGGGACTGTCACCCTTCACCAAGAGGAAGCTCTTCATGTTGTGACATGTAATAATCTCCAAGTATTTGTAAGTAAAACTGGGAAATACTGACTGGTTTAGACAGCATGCTATCACTTGTGTACGAATGGAGTGTGGACAGAGGAGAATACCCCTTCCCACCACATACACACAGGCATTTGGATGGATAATGAACAATATTACTCTTTTCATAAATCCTCAGGTCTGGGGTTCACAGTAGCAAGCAAACTGCTTCACTGTCCACTCTTGAATGCCTTTTGAATGGAAAAACATTTAAATATATACCTATTAGAAAAATAAAAGTCCAATTTAAAAAATAAATTTCAAAATGTTTCTTTAGGATGGATATCTATAGGAAGAATTTTCTAGCCAAAGAGTCTACATATTATAAGACTCTAGACTGTGGAACTGCTTTCCCAAAGGGCTTAAACTCTATTTCTGGTAGCCACATGTATCTTTCATAGGCATTATAGGCCACACAAGATTTTTTTTTTTTAATTTCTATACCCAACATGGGACTCAAACAACCCCAAGATCAAGAGTCACATGCTCCACTGACCAAGCCAGCCAAACACCCCAAGATCTTTATATTGGATAAAGTGATTAGGAAAAAATGACATCATTTTGATTTGCATATTTTGATTACTAGGGAGTTTGAGCATTTTCCACCTTTGGTTAGTTCTTTATAGTTCCTCTTTTGTGACTTACAGTCATCACCTTTCCCCCTTTACATACTGGGGACAATGTTTTTTTTCTAAAATATATTACACAGGGTGGGGGGGGGGGGGCCCTGGGTGGCTCAGTCGGTCGAGCATCTGACTTCGGCTTAGATCATGATCTTGCAGTTCGTGAGTTCAAGCTCCACGTCAGGCTCTGTGCTGACAGCTCAGAGCCTGGAGCCTGCTTCGGATTCTGTGTCTCCCTCTCTCTCTGCTCCTTCCCCACTCATGCTCTGTCTCTCAAAAATGAATAAATGTTAAAAAAATTAAAAAATAAAATATATTACAGTTTATCAACCTTCTCCCTGTCACTCATTGCAACTTTTTTTAAACCAGTTTTTTATCTGCCTTTTAATCTGTATTTGTTTGACAGAAGTTTTAACTTATGTGGTTAAATGTAATCATAATTTCCTCTACCTAGTTCAGTCCAAACATTCTTTAGTTGCCACTACGTACCAGGCAATTACTAAGGCCTGTGTGTAGTTGAGAGGTGCAGACTATCAAGGTGACCGACATGGGAAAGGTAATTCTGATACAGCCTGGTAAGTGAAGCTGAAGAACTACAGGTTATTATGGACACAGGTTATTATGGACACATACAACTGGGGCACTTTGCTCAACTCAGCAGCAGAGTCCAATTTTCTAGAAGAGATCATTCTATACATTTAGAGGACAAAGACATTGAGTGGGAGGAGCATGCTAGGTGCAACGGACTGAGTGTGTGTTCCCCGCAGATTTCTATGTTGAAGGCCTAATCCCCAGTGGGACAGTATTTGGAGATGGGGCCTTTGGAAGAGACTCCAGTTTAGATAAGGTCATGAGGGTAGAGCCCCAAAGATCGGATTAGTGTCCTTATAAGTGGATTAGACCAGAGCTCTCTCAATCTCTTTGCATGCACAAACCAAGGAAAGGTTATATCAGCGTGTAACCAGGAATAGGGCCCTTACTAAAATCCAATCATGCTGATGCCCAGATCTTGGACTTCCAGCCTCCAGGACTGTGAGAAATGTTTGTTGTTTAAGCCACCCAGTCAATGGTAATTTATTATAGCATCCTGAACTAAGTACTGAAAAATGAGTAAGTGCTATAGCAAATACCTAAAAATATGGATGAGACTTTGGAACTGGGAAGAGGCTGGAAGAGATCTGAGGCACATGCTAGGAAAAGCCGAGATTGCTCGTAGAGACTTTTAAAGGAGATTCTGGCGAGAGCAAAGAATGAGAGGAGAGCCATAGAGAAAGCTTCCAGCTTCTTTGAGAACATATCTGTAATCACGTACAAAATATTGGTAGAAATATGGATGGTAAAGGTCATTCTGATGAGGATGAGCACAGAAGAGGAACAAGTCATTAGACCATGGAGAAAGGCAATCCTTGTTAAAAAGTGGCAAAGAACTTGCCTGGATTCTAGTGTTTCGTGGAAGGAAGAACTTGCAAGCAATGAAATTGGATATTTAGACAAAGAGATTTCTAAGCAAAGTTTTGAAGGAGTGACTTGGTTCCTCCTGACAGCTTGTAGTAAAATACAAAAAGAGAGCAATATACTGAAGAAAGAATTGTTAAGCAAAAAGGAAGGAAACAGAACTTAAATATTTAGAAAATTCTCATCTTATCCAAAATGTCAAAAATGAGAAAGCATGTTTGGAAGAGAATAGTGTGTGTCTGACCATTTGATAAGATTAGTATAGGTGTGAACCATGGACCTAATCAACCACTCCAAAAGGAACACTGCCAGTTTGAATAGAGGTGGGACAAAATAAAGGAAGGCTATCAGACTTCTCAGATCCTACAGGACCTTAGAATTATTTGGTTTCAAACATGCGCTATTGTTTTGTTTTTTTTTTAACATTTACTTTTGAGAGAAACAGAGCGTGAGTGGGGGAGGGGCAGAGAGAGAGAGAGAGACACAGAATCTGAAGCAGGCTCCAGGCTCTGAGCTGTCAGCACAGAGTCCAACACGGGGCTCGAACTCAAGGACAGTGAGATCATGACCTAAGCCAAAGTCGGACACCCAACTGACTGAGCCACCCAAGCGCCCCACACACTATTCTTTAAGACAAAGGAAGAAACACACTGAGGGGGGATTCAGAGATAATAGGGGCTACCCACTCTCACCACAGACCTTGAGTACATGGGCCCAGGGGGCAAGGCTACCCCTACCTTGGTTTCAAAGGGTGGGACCACTGTCCAGCAAAGTTGTGTGATTGGGGCTACCCAGAGATGAGGGAACAAAGCCCACCCCTGGCAGAGCAACAGAGTCAGATCCATTGCCCCAGGGGGTCCAAACGGTAGTCTGTCCAGCCCAAGGAGATTATTCTCAAATCTTAAGATCTAATGGAGTATGCCTTCCTAGGTTATAGACTTGAGACTCACCATCCCTTCCTTTTCTCCTAATTTCTCCCTTTTGGAATGGGGATGTGTATCTTATGCCCATCCCACCAGCATAGGTAGGAACCACATAACTTGTTGGTTTCACAGGTTTACAGCTTGTTTGAAATTCAGCCTCAGGCTGAATCATACAAGTCTAACCCATAGCTGATTTAGATGATACTGAGAGAACTTTGGACTTTGGAATTGATGCTGGAATGAGTTATGACTTTTGGAGCAGTTGGGATGCAATGGATGTATTTTGCATGAGAGAAGGACATAAACTTGGGGGAGTGAGGAACATAATGCTATAGACTGAATGTTTGTGTTCTCCTGAAATGTTGAAGGTCTCACCCCCAAATGTTATGGTTTTTATAGGTGGGGCCTTTAGGAGATAATCAGGTTTAGAGGACGTCATGAAGGTAGAGCCCTAGTGATGGGATTCTCAAAAATTATATGGAGATGAAGACACCAGAGCTCACTTGCCCTCTGGATGCAATATTAAGGAAAGGCCATGTGAGGACATAACCACGAAGAGGGTTCTCATCAAAATCTCAATCCTGCTGGCACCCTAATCTTGGACTTCCAGCCTCTAAAACTGTGACAAATAAATGTTTAAGCCACCCAGTCTATGGCAATTTGTTATAACAGCTTGAACCAGTACACTGGGTAAAGGGAAGACCATAAGAAGTGCATGGATACATAAATGGCCTGGTATCTTCGGGAAACTATCAGCTGCTTGTTATCAGCAGAGCTTAGCATACATAAAGAACTGATAGATAATGAGAGATAATGCTAAGGAGATACTGATGGGTCAGTTCAGACCTGTGATTTACACAACTGTGAAGTAACAAAATAGGGGTTTTAAGCCATTAAGTTTATGTTGATTTGTTACGGCAGCAATAGAAAACTAATACAGACTTTGGTGCCTGGAAGTGATATGCAGTTATAACAAATAAAAATATGGATTCCTATTGGAATCACGCAGTAGGTGGAAGCTGGAATAATTCTGAGAAACAGGATAGAAAGTCTTCAACAAACTGTAGTTGAAATAGGGACATTAAAGATGCGACCAGTGAGGACTCTGAAGAAAATGAAGACACGTTATTAGAAATAAAGAATGCCACACTTGAAACTGATCTACAAGTGTAACATAAGCTCTATAAGAATTCTAGCTAACTTCTATGCAGAAATTGAGAGGTGCTCCTGAATACATATGGAAATTAAGGGAATCATAATAACCAAAACAATTTTGAAAAACAAGATCAAAGTTGGAGGGCTTACCGTAACTTCCCAAATTCAAAACTTACTATCAAGCTACAGGAATCAAGACAATGTTGTACTCACGTAAGAGTAGATATAGACCAATGAAATAGAACAGAAAGTCCCAAAACAAACACATACACCTATGGGCAGGTGATTTTTTTTTTATGAGTGCCAAGACTATTCAAGGAGGAAAGAATAGTCTTTTTGACAAATGAATAAAATATGGCATATCCATACAAAGATTTATTCAGCAGTAAAAAGAAATGCTACATGCTACAACACGGATGACCTTTGAAAGCATTGTTACATGGAAAAAAAAAAATCAGTAACAAAGGACCACATATTGTATGATTCCATTTATATGAAATGCCCAGGATAAGCAAATAGAGAGACAGAAAGCAGATTAGCAGTTGCCTAGGGCTGGGGAGACGGAAGGATTGGGGGCGATGAGGTTTCTTTGTTAAGATAATGAAAATGTTCTAGAATTGATTATGGTGATAGTTGTACAACTCTATGAATGTACCAAAAGCCATAGAACTGCATACATTAAATGACTAAATTGTGCTGCATATGAATTATATCTTAGTAAGTTCTTTTAAGAAAAGAAAACCACATCAAGGCACATCATCATATTGCTGGAAACCAATGACAAAGAAAAAATTTCAAAGCAGTTGGAGGAGGGGAAGAAGACCTAAAATAAAAAGACCACCCACAAATGTGGATGAGGCTTCTTATCCCAGAATTATAAAGAACTACTAAAAATAAAAGAAAGACAAACCATCCAAAATAAGACTGGGCAAAACATATAAATAGGCACTTAACTGAAGAATAAACTGAAATGGGCAAGAAAGAAATGAAAAGATTGTTGACTTCCTTAGTAATCAGGTAACATAATTCAAAAATATCAGAAACCAGGAGCACCTGACTGGCTTAGTTGGTAAACCTTTCGCTTCTTGACTTCAGGGTCATGAATTAGAGCCCTAGTTAGAAGTAGAGCTTATGGGGCACCTGGGTGGCTCAGTGGTTAAGCGTCCGACTTCGGCTCAGGTCATGGTCTCGCGGTTCGTGGGTTCGAGCCCCACATCCGGCTCTGTGCAGACACGCTTGGTATCTGGAGCCTGCTTCTGACTCTGTGTCTTTCTCTCTCTCTGCCCTCCCTTGCTCATGCTCTGTCTCTCTCAAAAATTAAAAAACATTAAAAAAAAAAAGTAGAGCTTACAAGGAAGGAAGGAAATATCAGATGCCATTTCACACTGCAAAATTTAAAAGTCTGACAAGAACACATATACTTCTGATGGAAGTATCAAATAGCATAACCACTTTGAACAATTTATAACATTCAATGAATACAAAGGGGTACGTACTAAATATCCCAGAAATACCATTATTTGTTATAAATCCTAGAAAATGTATGTATATGTATGCCAGGATGTATGTACAAGAATGTTCAGGGGCACCTGGGTGGCTCAGTCAGTTGAGCATGGGACTCTTCATCTCAGGGGTTTTGAGTTTGAGCCCCACATTGGGTTTAAAGATTACTTAAGAACAAAATCTTTAAAAAAAAATAGAAAATACTTTATAATTTGTGTATCTAGTCAATATCTCATTAAAAACCATTTGCAAAAAGAAAAGCTAATAGGAGGTAAAGAAGTAGAGACAACTAACCTTAAATATTTTAAGTTTGAGAGAGAGCACACGCGCAAGTGGGGAGAGGCAGAGAGAAGAGGAGGGAAGGAGGAAGGATCCCAAGCAGGCTCTGAGCTGCCAGCACAGAGCCAGGTGTGGGGCTTGAACTCACAAACCGTGAGATCATGACCTGAGCCAAGACCAAGAGTTTGACGCTTAACAGACTGAGCCACCCAGGCACCCCTAACCTTAAATATTCTTTAGAACACCTGGGTGGGAAGAGGAGCAAGAGAAGGTAGTGGTTAGAAGGGGCCCAGGGTAAAGAGAAGGTTTGGCTTTATTCTCTTCCAGAGTAGGAAAGGGGTCGCAAACGTACCGGCTAAGGAATAAAAACGAGTAGAGACAGAGATTGGTAGGTTAATGGTGGCAGTAGTGGGAATGGTAGAAGCTAACATTCACTGAAAGCCTGCGCCAGATACTGTTCCAAGCCCTTAACCTGCCTTATGTCACAGCAGTCCTATTACTAGTCCCATTTTCCAAATGGGAAAACTAAAGCATAGAGAAGTTCAGCAACATGCCCATGGCTACACATTTAAGAAGTACAAAACCACATTCTAATGTGGCAGACTCTGGCCCCAAAGCCAGGATTTTTATCCTCTATGCTATATCGGCCTCTAACTATAAGGAAGAGCATATAAGTGAGAGAGCAAAGTCCTACAGGTGTGAAGACAGGTCTTGACTAAGTAAGATACTTCCAAGGCAAGAGGAGGATAAATGGCAGGAATGGGGAAGGACAAATGGGAAGGAAGCCGTTCCCAATTTATAGTCTCCATTTTTTTTTTTTTTTTTCCAAATGAGGTAGGAGGTCAGATTGTTGAAAGTGGAGTGGAGACTGGGTTGAACTAAAAACATTTGTGTGTCTGATGGGAGCTGAGTGGAACTAAGACCAACAAAGGGAACACGAGATTCACATTCCCCATGATGTATACCTATTGCATGGAATGCTAGGTCCAACCTCCGGCACTGACTGAGGCGTTCTTTCTTTCTCTTGATCTTGACTGGTTGAACTCAAGTAAATTAAACGTGCCCATAATGCAATTCTACTGCAAAGTCTTTGAGACCAGCAACCACAGCTCACTCAGCTTTCCTGCCTAGAACCTCTAAATTTTATCTTTTGGATGTTGTTCTCTTGTTGTCCGAGAAGGAAAAAAAAGCAAAACAAAACATCTCTATGCTCTTTTAAGGCAAGCTTTCTTTTACATTTCTGTCTCCATAATTAGATTATAAATCTATTCTAGGGAATAAAACCATGCCTTTCAAAGAACAAGCATAGGATATTTAAATCTCTGTCCTGGCTAATTCAATAACTGAATTTCCGTACATATCTCTGAAACAAATTACAGCACAAAAAAGTGGACTTCTTTCTTAAGTGCTACCAAAACTGTATTTTTACACAGATTTAAAACTCATAAAATCCTTTACATGGCTTTAAAGCAATAAGCTCTTTTCTTTCCAAAGTATCAGTCCAATCATCCAATGATCAAATTCCAAATTAATGACATTTTCCTATAGTCTATGAAATCCCCCAATTTAGGGAACTATATCCATTACCTTTACTACAAATAATATCCTCAGGCAAAATCCACTGGCAAATATTCACAAATTAAGTGAGAAAAATAATTTCAAAACAACTTAGTATGTTATATTTAACAATTTATATTAAAGTAATCAGCAATAGACTTTAAATTTTTTAATGTTTATCTAATTTTGAGAGGGAGGGAGGGAGGGAGGGAGGGAGGGAGGGAGGGAGAGAGAGAGAGAGAGAGATGGATGGTGGGCGAGGGGTAGAGAGAGGGAGACACAGAATCGGAAGCAGGCTCCAGGCTCTGAGCTATCAGCACAAAGCCCGACAAGCCCGACGTGGGGCTCAAACTCACGAACTGTTAGATCATGACCTCAGCCGAAGTTGGACACTTAACCAACCGAGCCACCCAAGCACCCCCTGTAGACTTCATCATAATCATATTATATGACATTGCCCCAAATAGATATTTTCCCAAATTTCTCTATATGCCATGCAATTAAATTGCAAAATATATTTCAAAAAATAACGAAACCACTCAATACAGGAAACCGCAATAAGCAAAAGAATCGGACACAGGGAAACCGGTAACTGCAACGTGTTTCATGAAAAAAAAAAAAAATCTCTTCAGACACGTATTCAGATGCCAAATAACTTCCACTAGGACTTTCATCACACAAATTCTACTTTGTTGCTATGATCCTTTTAGGTAAACAACACATTCAAATGATTGCTAAGGATAATCACCTACTTTTATTTTTGTCACCAGCAGTATCTTACTGATGGCCTTTTAAGCCGATGTTTCAAATATTTTTGACCACAATCAACAGGAAGAAAAAAATTTTCATGTCGCAACTCAACACAAACACATTCATGAAGTTCGTACATCTACCTTACTAATAGTGATGCACCCTTTTTTTTTTTAATACTGGTTTCATTCTACCAAATTAAAACAAGAGTTTGAAAAAATACTGCTTCAATTATTTTACTTATATATATATTTTTTAATGCTTATTTTGGGAGGGGAGGGGCAGACAGAGATAGGGGCAGAGGATCCAAAGCAAGCTCTGTGCTGACAGTAGAGAGCCCGATGCAGGGCTCAAACTTACGAACCACAAGATCATGACCTGAGCTGAAGTCACACGCTTAACTGACTGAGCCACCCAGGCGCCCCCTCAAAAGTCATTTTTGATAACATCATTCTAGGTTGCTATTCAGAAGTTAAATAGGATTTGCCCGAGTACCAGAAAAGGGTATAAGTGACTCCCATGGACAGGATCTCTCTCTGCATCCATCCCAAGCCACGTAGGTTGGAAAAGAGTAAACCACCAGCAAGGTAAGAGTAAAGAAAAGGTAGACAGAACCATCTTGTTGATATCTGATCAGAGTCCTCCAAAATTACGTGAGGCACTATAGAATACAGGATAGAACACAAAATTTAGAATTAAGTCCCAATTCTACCATGTTGGGCAAGGCGCCCTGCAGACATTTCATTTTCTCAGCTGTGATGAACAACATGGGTCAGGGGCTCAGTCTCTTATCCACTACTCTATTCCCAGAGCCTGAACAGTGCTTTGCATCTAGTAAACGCTCAACAGAGATTGCTGAATAAATGAATATCTTGTTCATGTGGCTGTAAGCAGGATGTCATCCAAATGTGAGTTTTTAAAATCAGTCTGAGATCATTGGAGACCCAGTATGCTGGAAGCTTCACATTACCCAGTGACTAAGTGCCTTCCTCTTTTTTCTGAGAAAAAAAAAAATGGGATTGGGAGGATTTTGTTTTCTTTTCTATCAGTTCATCCTTAAGAAAACATGTATACTCTTCTCTCCTACATCCAGCATATATGTAATATTGTGCCCTCTTAAACCACAAATGTAAAAATTGAGCTAGTCTTTCATGCACCTGAACTATTTAGCTCCTCCTTGGAACAAACAGATGCCTTAAGAGGGCCACAAAACAAAACTGTAAATTACAGTACTCAATTTTTTAGCTTAACATCTATATTGGTAAATGTTTTGAAATTATTTTGACTGATGCTCAATGATACTGAATTATCTTTATTAGATATTATCTCATATTGCCAAGATAAATCATTTATTCCATTCATTGTTACTTCTTGAGCAACTCTTTTAGCTATGCTATCATGCCTGCTTCTATGAGGAATAGAAAAGATTCCTGTTCTTACAATCTTAACATGACTTATCAGGAACCTATCCACTCGCTATGTAAAATACTAAGTATAATGCTTAGTATAGACAGTACGTCCTTAAGATATTTGGATAAAAAGAAATATTTACCTTCATAAAGAAACTCATCACCTAAAGTTCTAGGCTTCAGGATGGTAAATACAGGGCAAATGGTTGCCATTTTCTTCACCCTCTAGTACCTTTGTCAGGCCATTTACTGATCATGGCATTCTTGCCTAGTGAACATAGATAGGATCTCTGGATTCTTCTCAACACAACCCTCTAGGCAGCCACAGTCAAATATGATGAAACTTATTTGTCATCTCTGGGTTCGAAATTCCTTAAGTGGTTGGAGAAAAGTCTTTGCTTGTATTAACTATCACATGAATCCTGTCCAAATATACACCAAAAAGAACATCTTTAACTCCAAAACCTACCAGGGAAGAGGTATTCATTTTTCTATATTATCTAACAAAATGATACTATTTAAATTTGGGTCTTAAATTACCTATGTCAAATGGTGATTATTGTCTACAAATCTAGTAAAGACACTTGATGATCATTAAGGCTAATTCTGTAACAAATCACACACAAAATTATAAAATTTTTTCATGTTTATTTTTGAGAGAGAGAGACAGCTTATGAGTGGGGGAGGCACAGAGATACAGGGAGACACAGAATCCAAAGCAGGCTCCAGGCTCTGAGCAGTCAGCACAGAGCCTGATGCGGGGCTCGAACCCACAAGCCATGAGATCATGACCTGAGCCAAAGTCAGGCGCTTAACCGACTGAGCCACCCAGGTGTCCTGAAATTATAAAATTAATATATGTTCATATAACAAAAGTACCTAAGTAAAAATTGGAAGTTTACCATCCCTTTAATAGTCCATTCCCCAGAGGTAGCCAGGATTAAGTTTGGTGAATGTCCTTCCTTCCTTCCTTTCTTCCTTCATTTATTTTTGAAAGAGACAGACAGAGACAGAGGGAGAATCTTAAGCAGGCTCCACGCCCAGCACAGGACCTGCCTTGGGGTTCAATCTCACAATTGTGAGACCATGACCTGAGCCAAGATCAAGAGCTGGACACTCCACTGACAGAGCCACCCAGGTGCCCCAAACTTCCATTTATACAAGGGAAATCTTTGTGTTCACGTCTCAGTTATATTAGAGCTATTTTTTTTTTAATTTTTTTTTAAACCTTTATTTATTTTTGAGACAGAGAGAGACAGAGCATGAACGGGGGAGGGTCAGAGAGAGGGAGACACAGAATCTGAAACAGGCTCCAGGCTCTGAGCTGTCAGCACAGAGCCCGACGCGGGGCTTGAACTCACGGACCGCGTGATCATGACCTGAGCCGAAGTGGGCCGCTTAACTGACTGAGACACCCAGGCGCCCCAGAGCTATTTTCTTGATGAAAATATTTCCAGCAAATATTAAATTTATAAATGAAATGCAGTATCTAATAGATGAATGATCATGCCAATTTAATGTTATATTTTGTATCTAACGCAGCTCAGCGTTTGAAAGAAAACACTGCGAAAATGCATTAACCCAGCACTTTTTCACAACCTGAATTGTTATAATGAAAGATTCCACCCAAATTTTGCTGAAGCTCAAAAAATGGAACTTGCTATTGAAAAATATCCTTTGCATATGGTAGTACTACATACATAGAAAAAGGAAGGCCTCATTTCTTGTTAGGAGAAATTGAAAATAGGAGAAATGAGCACTGAGAGGAGCCACAGATATTCACATCCATAGATATTCATGCAAACACATTTGCCGAGACACAAGGTAGTCAGCAAAGAAGGAAGCTCACCAAGTGCTTAGTTTAACACTTTCATTTTACATATAAGGAAGCAGATTCAAAGGTCACAAAGCCAAGAACAGAAGCAGGACCAGAATCACAACCCACAGTCTCTTGCTGTGCAAAACCACGTGGCCTCAGCATTCTTTAATGTGAGGAACTGCATTTATATGGAATGAAGTTTTACCTGGTTTAAACACAATTGCTTTTGTCCCCATATCTTCCTCCTTAGCTCCTGGATCCCTCCCTCCCAGGACTCCCAGCTACCCTCAAGCCTGCCATCCCTTCTCACTCCAGGCTGGATTCTGCAGCCTCTTCTATGGGCGACCCTCTGGCTGGTGCGTCTACACTCTGCCCAGAACCCCTTCCTTTACATTATCCTTAACAAAGTCCCAAAGCACCCAAGAAGAGAAATGTGCCTGCTCGTCTCCAGATACAGAGCCATGGTTGTCAGAGAGAGAAGTCATGAGCACAGGTGCCTTTAGGCAAGCCAAAGGCATTTCATTTACATTTCATTATTAAGGACCGAGGATCAAAAAAATCTGATCCCACAATTATATAATCAATGTCTTGAGTTCTGTATTCACAGAGATAGACTCATATTTCCAATAAATAGCAGCCCTATAATTTAGGCTAAAGTTTAACCTTTGAAAGTTCTTGTAAGGAGCACTCTTCTGAAAGCAGAAACACTTTTTCATAATGATATCGCAGAAGTTCAACATGTAAAACAGATTTCACTGTATTTTTCCCTCATCCCTTCTCCTAACCCACACCCACCTTTGGGTACCCCTGAGGATCCCTTGAGCCCTAGAGATTTGAACTTTATATATTTTGACACATTCACACCTTTATTAAGCAATGTCAACACCTATACAGAGTAAATGACCTTTTACACATTGCAGATTGATAATGGGTAGTGTTCTATTTATCTCTTGCTTGCTAAAAACTTCACTTCCCCCCCCTTCTCTGCCCCCCCAAACATTAACTACAAATATCTTGTTCTGTGCTGGATAATGTATATATTAAAAATGACTTTTTTTCTGATCACAGACACACCCCACCCGTGTCCCCAGCCAAGGGCTGTTCCGTTGGTGGCAAGAGGGGCATGAGCCCAGTGCCAGAGTCAGTCGGGCACCTGCTCACAGTGCTCCGGAGAACTGTACCCTTCTCTGCCCTGGGGGCCGCCTTCCAATGTACTCCCAAATTCCAAACCTTCAAGCTGCTAACGACACTACATTCCCTTTGATCCTCATGCAAAAATGACAACAAATTAGCTTCAACAGTTCACACTTCTAGTCCCACCTCCCCAAAATCTCAGTCTAAGCAATTAACCCCTGGGGTCAGGGGTTGCTGTTGGGGGTGCCATAGACCATCTCATTTCCTCCACACCACTCACCTGTGTCTCTTACTTCCAGATGCTACTTCTGCCTTCCTTTAGCCTGAAGTCTTCAGGTTGGTGGACTTGTGCAAACCGATGGCCAATTCAGAACCCACTTATCATTGTAGTATCTTTCACCAGATCTTATTCCAAGTTTAGGCTGAGCCAATACTTGATTCTCCGTGAGAAGAGTGACTTGAAATTCACACACATACACTGAAGCTAAAATTGGCAGAGTTGCCCAAATAGTACTCAAAAGTAAGTTGGCACGTATTAGAATTTCTCCTAAGAAAAATGACCTCTGATTTAAGAGAGGTTGTCATAACTAAATCAAAATCATGAATCCCTACCGTGGTTGACAAATATAAGCAAAGGCTGGTGACCTGGGAGTCCTGGAAAGGGAGACGAAGAGGAGCATTTCAGTCAATGCATCTCTACCACGGTGCAAAGGAGAGTGAAGCCATTGGTTCATTGACTGGCCAAGGGTAGATCACAGGCTGCGGTGGCTTCGTGACATTATTCGGACGATCAGTCAACTCTCCTGTTCTCTCTTCTCAGCATGTAGCCCTCCAGCCTTTAACTGGTTTCCCCTGCCATAATGTAAATGCCTAACCCTGCTTCTGAAAAAGTAAATGGACCTGCTGGGCACTTTCATCTTTCAGATGTAAATTAATAATCTAAAAATGGGATGCTGTAGATAGGTTCTGATTTGTTTACTTAGTATGACTCAGACCCACAGGTCCTACTGACATCTGGGCAGGATTCAAGGGCCTTTGTGTCTGATAACAAAGGTCCCAAAGTCCTCTCCAGACACCTCCCCTCCACTTTCCTTTCCTGGGGATCCTATGGCTTCCTGATCTGACCTCCTTTCTAAGAATAGGGAAGAATCATTTATACTTTGATAAATGCTCTTCACAGCTCTAACTGGAACTTTCTTAGGCATTTTTGATACATTTAGCAAATATATTCAATAGTTAATGCCTATCATAGCTAATCACTCAATTTTCTATCACATCTTGTGAATTTCAGGGAGCCTTGTAATTGGCAGAGGAAGCTTTGACTTGCCACTAGTATTCTCCCATGGAGGCTGCCCAGCAAATTAAACCGGCTTTGGTCTTTTGGGATCCCTGGGACCAATTGTGGAGAATCAGCCTCAAGGTCCCAGTTATCTGTACTCTTCTTTTAAAAAAGAAATTTTTTTTAATGTTTATTTTTATTTTTGAGAGAGACAGCATGAGTGGGGGAGACACACACACACACACACACACACAGAATCTGAAACAGGCTCCAGGCTCTGAGCTATCAGCACAAAGCCCGACGCAGGGCTCGAACTCACAAACTGTGAGATCGTGAGCTGAGCTGAAGTCCGATGCTTAACCGACTGAGCCACCCAGGTGCCCAATCCTGTACTCTTCTTACTCCTGTAGCTTTCTATCCCTAATGCCATCCACTGCTCCTGCACCCTCAGGTGACCAGGGTTTGAAGGCCATTCTCACTCCTGCAAGAAGGCTGAGGCCCCTCATCTCCAGGAGGCTTTCTCGAACTTTTTGAGAGCACTCTGGTCCCCTCCTTTTGGGAGACTGTGCTACACCCACTTAGCATTTACATTCACTTCAACAATTGTTTCTTCACTGCTTCCTGAGCAATCTGGTGACTTTTTACCCTATCACCGACAACACCCAACACTACCCTAAGGCACTTACATTTTTGATTGCTTGACGGGGGTTAAAAATGCTAAATTGAGAGTTACGAAATTGGGAATCCTTTGCATGTAAAAAGAGAACGATGATCCATGAAGATTAAAGGCACACCCTCATTAAGGAGAAAAAATGAACCAAAGCTGGGGTCTACGCTCAAAAATGTTTTCTTTATGCTTTTTTGCATCCTTGTTTTACATTGAAGAGATTCTTGGTCATACTTCTCCATCGCAAGTTACTAATTAAGATTCTAATTAAAAATCTGACCCACATCCATGAGTTCCCTACACAGCCATGATCCATGCATGATCCATGATCCTCTCGCCCACCTCTCCAGGGACCAGACTCGTGTGAAAGGGGATATGCAAGGAAGTATTATTTGTACCCCAGAACAACCAGCTGCAGATGAAAGCAGTTAAGTCTCTGAGCAATAAGGCTACTTTGCTGGTAATATGACAACACATTACTGGAAGCTGGAGAGACGGGCTCCCCCTTTTACGGCTCTTCCATAGAAGCCTTCCTCATGGCTTTCCCACTGTCTCCCTCTCCCAGTCCCATCCACAAGCCTCAGAAAAATGTAATTTCCATAGAAATCAAGGAGAAGTGGACAGACACTGGGTGCTGGGGTTAGTGGCAGCCTTGTAACAGACGCCCACAACTACAGCCTTTGCCCCTTGAAACACCAGGAAGGGTCGACTTTGGCCATAACCATAGTAGAAACCTGGTAGAGGAGAAACACAGACACAAAACTGCGAAGCACAGAGCTTCTCCCTTCAGTTCAGCCACCTAGGGGACTTTTGCAAGCCAGCCACACCCAACTCCAACTGGAAAAGGACAGAACTATCTGTCTGGCTGACTGGTGTTGCCACTAGGATCAAGTGAGGTGACATAAGAACAGCAAGAGCAGAAGCCACTGGTGATTGAGGCCTTAATCACAGCCAGGTGCCTCCTAAGCATCATAGCTGTTAATCCTCACAAGTCTCCTGTAGGTAGGTCATATTATCCTCATTTTACAAATGAGCCGACACAAAGTTACCGGCTAGTAAGTTATTCAAACTCAGAACTGTTGAGCCCACGCTTTAACTAACACATTATACGGCTTCCTCTCATGTTTTGAAATGACTGAAAACTAAGAGTCCATACGCATGGGATCAGAACGCAGAAGACAACAGATCCCTGAAGAAGCTGGTGGCCATGTTTGATTTACCCATTTCTTTTTCACTCTTCCCTCCCCACAAGTACCTACCCCTCTCCACCACCAGTTCTGTCAAACTTCATTCTCCTCTTAAACTCCTTTTTTAATTTGAAATTTACTTATTTGAGAGAGGAGGGGGGTGCAGAGAGAGAGGGAAAGAGAAAATCCCAAGCAGGCTCTGTGCTGTGGGGCTCGAACTCACAAACCGTAAGATCATGACCTGAGCCAAAATCAAGAATCAGATGCTTAATCGACTGAGCCACCCAGATGCCCCCACCTCCTTCTAATTATTCCTGTTTATTCCACTTACAGCTTTCCTTTTGTGCCCTCTCCTCTACTAAATCACTTGAAGTTTTCCCAATTCACACAATGAGAAGCACCAAAAAAAAAAAAAAAAAAAAAAATCACATTTTCAAAAAGTGGATATAACTAAAAGGCTATCTGAATATTATTTTTAAATGGAGCTAAATAGTAAGAATGCAACACACATTGAAGGTGTGTGTGTGGTGTGTGTGTTTTAACAACCCTTTCTTGGATTAACTGTAGACACAGCTGAGACTTACAAAGATAAAGTGATAGAAAGCCTAGTAAATTTTAAAGAGAGTCATCATGAAACCAAAAGTCATTTCTACTTTAGATTGTCAGCATATGATTACACTAGAATTTCATCAGATTGAAAAATAAGAACACAGATTTGACTACACATAGAATCTTCAGTTCTCAAAGCTTTTACGGAAGGGTGCTGTTTACCCAGATCCTAGGTCACCTCTTACGGATGCCCTTCCCCTAAGGCTGATGGGGCTGCTCTTTCTTCTGAGCCACATGGAACTTTGTTCATTCTATACATTTACTGTCATCTGAACCACGTTATATTGTGGTTTTCACATCCGTGTCCTCCACTAGACAGAGATGGCCAGAATAAAAGTTTTTTAAAACTGCATTTTATTCATCTTTGTATTTCTGAAATGCCTGGTACATCAAGATCCTCAACACACATCTGTTGAGTAATGGAGCCAAAATTCACATTTCACAGGGAAACATGTAGCCTTCAGCCTGATTGGGGTTACCTGAGGGGAGGACACATCGGGGATTACTGGCTCTCGATTTGCCTAGGTGAAAATAATCTAAAGCCTTTGGTGTTTTAGAAGAGGAAATATACATGGTGCATTTTTCAAACCATCATCCAGGGATGGGGCAGGCTGGAGCTTGCTTGCATTTCTTCCAGATGATTCTGATTTTCTGAGTTGCAGTTTATGCGAACTCTGTTAGAGACTGGACTCCCGGAAAACAAACACTCCTTTTCCCTCGCAAGGTCATTCTTCCTTCCACTCCCCTCTCACTTAATCCAAACATCCAAAGGCACGTGTCCTTTGTTGCCACCGAACCAGAATTTTGGATCATTATTCCAATTTCCCCCCTCTCAACACACTTCCACACATCCTATACTCTCCGGTCTTGATAACAAGTTCTCAGGGGCTACTTTACAGGTGAGGAAACACTGTGCTTAAAATTTGTTCAACAGTCACACCGAGTTGAGCCCAGTTCTTCCACTTCCTGATTCCTAACCAAGCGCCCACAGCAAAATCCCCACGGAAGCTTTTACAAAAATTGCCAAGGCCTGGGCTTCACCCCCACCACTTCTGATTCGGGATCTCTGGGGTGGGCCCAACAGGTGTACTTTGAAAAACTCTCCAGGTGCTTCTGGGAGGGGCCTCGGGCCGTCCCGCACCAGGCAATATAATAAACCTCGTAATGTCATGATACGTTCCCTGAACACCTCGCAGCTATTTGCTTTCCTTCAAGTGGCCAAACAGACGCTCAAAATCACGACATCGGAGTAACTGTAGTTGTCACTATTTTTCTCAATCGAGGAGGCTTCTACGGACCTTCTTCACGCTTACTTAAGCAAACGAAACCAGCACCCGGGGGTCGCTCTCCCTCGACTAAGCCGACCCTCCACCCAGCACACATACAAACAAACAGGGGCGCCGTCGCTGATACAAAACGCAGCTGCGCACCTGCAAAAGCTAGGGCGACCACCGCCTCCGGCAGCGTGTCCCGCCCGCCGTCCAGCATGGGGACCCAGCTCCCTAATGCTCTGTGCCTTGTCTAGGGTGTCGGGGGCACCGCGGTCCCCAGTCCCTTTTCTCCCGAAGTCAGTGGGGACTCCCCCCCCCCCCGCCACTCGGTCATTTTCTTCCCAGCAACTCAGTCTCTCCGGGGACAGGCTACGCTTGAACTTGAGATTCTCACGTTTGGGGTGGTTCAGAAATTACCCTGCGGTAAACGCAGACCTCCCCGCACCCTCCGCTCTGCGCACACGGAGCCTAGAGAAGGCAAAACACGCCCCCCCCCCCCGCCCGGGGACCGCAGGGCGGGCGGTAGGTGGCAGCTCCTCCGCTCCCTCGTCACCGTCACCCGCCCCGCCCCGCGCAGTAGCGAGCTGCGGCCGACCCCAGAGAAAGGGGAAGCGCGCCCCGAACCGCACGGAGCCGACCCGCCGGCGGCCAGCGCGCCCATCAGCGCGCGGGAGCCGCCGGGCCTGGGGTCCTCGAATCCCGCGACGGCCCCGCCTCGCCCCGCCCCGCCCCGCCGGCCTCCGGCACCTGCAGCCCCGCGGCCGCCGGGCCCGCGCGCCCACCTGCGCGCCGGCGCCCCCCCAACCCCCGCCCGCGCGCACCCCGGCTCCCCGCCGCCGCCTCCCGGCCTGCCGAGCGCCTCACCTTCCAGTCCTCCCAACACGCCGCCAAGTTTCTCCTCCTCGGAAAGTTCTGGGGCCCGATCCCGCGGCCCGGCGCGGGCACCGAGGGGAAGCGGGCCGCCTGGACGGCCGCCGGGCGAGCAACGCGGCTCCGACTCGGCGGCGCGGAAAAGGAGAAGGGGAAGGGGAGGAAGGGGCGGGGAGCCTCCGCGGGGTGATCCCCTCCGACCCCAGCCTGCCCGCGTTGGCCGCTCGCAGGGACTTGGGCGCCGACTTTCCGGCCCGCCGTTGGCGACACTGGCGCTCTCCCGGCTGTCCTCACCTCCAGTGGCTAAGAGCTTGGGCTCTGGGGTCAGGCCGTTGTCGGTGTTGCCCCACTACTTACAAGTGTGTGATCTTGGGCAGTTTCCTTTACCCCTCTTTGCAAAATGAGGAAAACAATACAGTACCCATCCAGGGCGAAGCCAGATTTTGTGAGGCCTGAAACTTAAAAAAATGGCCGGGGGGGGGGGGGGGGGGCTCCTTCAAGGGAAGACTTAAAATTAGGCTCAGGGCTTTGAAAGGGATGAGGACAAGTGACAAGGCCTGAAGCTTCACTAGCTTTACATGTCAAATGCCTTCTTGGAAGAATAAAATTAAGTGAACCACGTGCAAACTCACAATGGGGCCCGGTGCACTCGACAGGTGTTGTTGATAGGGATGATTTCCTCGTAGCCGGTCAGGTGGACCTGGGAGGGGAAGAAATAACACTGCCAATTATGTGCCAGGTGTCTTAAATACATATTGGGCTTAATTTGTGCACAAACGTTATGCCAGTTTTACAGTTCAAAAACCTAAGGCCCGGAGAAGTCCTGTAACTTGCTCGTGGTTACACGGAACCCAATTCTGACACGTTGCAAATACCTGGTTTTTCCGCAGTTTTACCTCACAAATACTAATATGTAAATATCCTCTATAACTTTTTGTTTGAGCAAGAAAAGAAAGAAGAAGAAATTCCCCCGTGAGAGAACAAAGGGTTTCAGAAATACCTGTATTTCTGAATTTTCACTGCAAAATTTCCCCAGTTCAATACAACAGCAAATGGATTGCCCTTGAAATCACACCCGGCGCATGTGAAGTACCCTGTTGCAAAATCAATAAATGGCTTTGCTTAAATGTGTTCAGGTTACACATTTGCTTGCTCTGCTAGCACTATGTGTTTACTTTTTCTATCGATTATTAATACTAGTGCAATTCAGATTGATGCGTTTATAATCTGTCTGCAAGGGGCTTATAAACTAAGACAAACAATAACATAATGAACTCTCCGTGTGTAAGTCACTTTGCATACCTTTCTCACTGGAGCTCCACTGTCTTTGCTACAGATACGGTTACCCTCCATTTACTGACAAAAACTCAGAAGCGTATTGCCTCCAAGCTCACACAGACACCCAGAATTTGAACTTAGTTTGGCCTCAGTCCTAAACCGTGGCTCTTTTTTCTACACCTTGGTAAAGGAGAAGAAACTAGCAAAACTACATGAATTTATGTCATTTATGTCCTGGAAAGAGTTTTCTTAAAAACTCTCTATAGCAGAAAACTAAAACATAAAGCTTAGACAATTTGTTTTCTTGAGTGAGGAAGAGTGACTAGTATAGCATCAGGCACATAACGGACAGCAAATTTGTTGAATGAACTAATTCATAAAATAATTAGTGAAATGGTACTTGGTGATGCTTCTTAAGTCACAACCTTTCAATAGATGTGATTCTTGCAAAACGACAGTACAACAAAGAGGTATCCCCCCACCCCCACCTCTGTGTTTTTCTCACTGTGTCTACTTTTGGTCACTATTTAAAAAAAATTTTTTTTTAATGTTTACTTATTTTTGAGTGGCGGGAAGGGCAGAGAGAGAATGACAGAGACAGAATCCGAAGCAGGCTCCGGGCTCTGAGCTGTCAGCATAGAGCCTGATGCGGGGCTGGAACTCACTACCCGTGAGATCATGACCTGACCCATGCTTAACTGACTGAGTCACCGAGGTGCCCTAGCTTTTGGGTCACTATTAACCAGTAAAATGGGCAAGTTAAAGTTTAAGAGGGAGCAAGAGGAAGAAGGAAAGAACGAAGAAAAATAAAAGGACGATAGGCAAGAGAGGAGAGAGAATGAGGAGGGACGTCCTTTCTTCTGCCTGCTCCTCAGAGGGAAAAGATCATTTATCTGTAAGAAATACGAGAAAAAAATCAAAAGTATGTTAAATCCTAAATTATTAAATTGAAGCTATAGTTTTATTTTTATTGTATTAGTGTAAAAACAGCAATATTTTGTTAAGACGGAAAACAAAACCTGCATCGAAGCAATCTGTGCATTCCTCCCTGCCCCCCATGTTAGTTCTGCAGTGGCTTTGGATGAGGTGGGGGATGGGAGTCACACGTTTAGATAAAGAAGCTAAGTTCACTACCTCTCCCTCAGGCAGGGAAGCGTTCATACAGGAAATGAACTTTCAAAGACTTTCAAAAACAAACTCAATAAAGGAAGCGAGAGAGGATGGCATATATACAACTTTCAAGGAATAGGTGATTTTTCAGAAATTCCAAGGAGGGGATGAAATGGTGACTCTAAGAAAGGGAATTACAGCTCGTTAGCCCATGCTGGTAAGTACTTGGAAGTAGAGGAGGTGAGACCATCTGATCTAAATATGGCAGGCTGACAGCAAATTCCATATATTAAAAAAATAAAAAAAATAAATAAAATAAATAAATAAATAAAAACTAAAAATAAATAAATAAATAAATAA
>NW_026060046.1:0-24622 GCF_023721935.1 Panthera uncia | reverse complement strand
GGGGGGGACAGAGAGAGGGGGAGATAGAGAGGGGGAGACAGAGAAAGACAGGATCAGAAGCAGGCTCCAAGCTCTGAGCCGTCAACACAAACCATGAGATCATGACCTGAGCTGAAGTCGGAAGCCCAACCAACTGAGCCACCCAGGTGCACCAGATGGAAAATTTTCTATCTAAAGACTGAAAAAGTAACTTTTCAACTGAAGATTTCCAGGTTGGACCAATTCACCTTACGTTTCTCAAATGCAAATTAAGCATATTAATACAATCTAGCATTGACATTTTGTCTGAAGCATAAAGTAATTAAGAAGTTAAATGTAAGTATTCAGAATAAAAAGTGAAATTGGAAGTAAGAGCCTCTTTTTTGTTGCTTTCACAATACCCAGAAAAGAGGCTAAGGAAGAAAACAGAACAGAAGAATAGTAGGAAGGAAGAGGGGAGAAGGAGTAGATGGGCAGAGAGGAGGGGGCATAGAACACTGAAATATGAGGGAATAAAAATGAAAACAGCCAGAATGGCAGTGCTGATCCCCATTCCCACTGAACTCCAGTATCCACTGAACCACACTGAAAAGAACCTGGTAAAGGTACCAGCACACTCAGAGTCTGAGACTGGGCCATGGTGAAAGTGTGTTTAAGTGTTCCTTTTTTGAAATGAGGTTAGATCTTTGAAACAGTCTCTTCACTGGGAAACACTCTGCTCTGTTGGGGAAATCTTAATCACGTTTGCTAAACTATTATATTTCCATTCTAATTATCTTAATGTCTCCAGTCTTGCTAATATAGGTACACTCACATATAATATCCTAAAGGAAGGATTTGGATGCTCTCAATTGCCTCAGTTATCATTCATCTTGTGAGAAAAAAAAAAAATGCCTTTACAGAGTTTTACAGGGTTGGGGGGGGGGGGGGGGTAGGTGAAGGAAATATAAAGAAATCAAAACTTCAGGGACACCTGGGTGGCTCAGTCAGTTGAGCATCTGACTGTTGGTTTCAGCTCAGGTCGTGATCTCACGGTTCATGGGTTTGAGCCCTGCATCTGGCTCTGCACTGGGGGTGCGGAGCCTGCTTGGGATTCTTCCCTCTCTCTCTGCCACTCCCCTGCTTGCACTGTCTCTGTCTCTCTCAAAATAAATAAATAAAACTTAAAAAAGTTTTTTTCTTTACAAAAAAAAGGAATCAAAACTCCATAAATGCATAGAATTGTTCCTTTGAAGTCTCAGCCTCTCAAAGAATTTAAGGGAGCATATGGCTCTTTATCAAGTTTGCTTATTACAACTTTATGCTATAACCAAAGCAGAGTTCCTTTGTGAATTATTTAACTATATACAGTTACTGCATAAGCCATTAACTTTTGAAACATCTTTGCCTCTTTTTAATACTCTAAAATTAACTGTTTCTCTCATAAGTGCTCCAGAATATATTAGAATAAAACACATTCGATCTTTAAAATTATATTTTTTAAAGTCAAATCTCAGTCATCTCCTAATGCAAATGCTTTATCTTAATTGTGGTGACAGCTCCAAAGGTAAACACTTTACCAAACACAGCTTTATCAAAACTCAAGCTATATAGTGAGATTGGTTATATTTTATTGTTTCTAAGTTATAAATCAGCAGAGCTTAAGAAAAAAAGCCTCTACCCACGGTTATCAGGATGTAGAAACCAAAAAAGTACAATTAAGGGCTTAATTTAAAAAGAAATTCATGCCAGTCTTAGGAGGAGGAATTTAAAAGAGAAATAAAAAAATCACTATTATGTGCTAATTTTAGGGCGCCATTGTAATCTGAGCTGCACTCTCTCAATGGTGAAATACATAAAAGAGAACATTCCCTAAGATCCTGATATCTGACAATGGAAGAAAAGAAGAAAATCTGGATAAACTAGCTCTATTCTGCACAAACAACCGTGGTTTTCTTTGCTCCACTTCTGGGCTGCGGAGGGTGTGAAGAACGTCGAGCCAAAGCAAATGAACCCCACAAAGCACATAGTATATGGTGCGTGTGCAACTATAGTATCTACGTTGTATTTTCCTTATTACAAAAAGACAGGCTTGTTTTAGAAGTCTCGGAAGAACCGGAAGACATTTTAAATCATCATCATCTCACCATCCAGTGACAATTATTAATATGCCTCCATTTATTCCTTCCCATTCCTTATATCATTGAGATGATCTGGAATATATACAGTCTTGATTCTGGCCTCAATTTGAACACAAACATCATCCCATAACATCCATTTTTAGGCATCTGAGGAACTATCTGTAAATATTAGACAAGTTACATCCTAATTTGCTGTAGAACAATATCACAATTAAAGCAACCATTTTTCAATTATTGTATTTCTAGGTTATTATCAGTTTTTTATTTTTATTTTAGAAAAATAGAAAGTGAGAGGGGCAGAGGGGAAGAGAGAGAATCTTTATTAATTTTTTAAATTGTTTTTTATTTATTTATTGAGACAGAGAGCATGCTGGAGAGGGGCAGAGAGAGAGAGAGAGAGAGAGAGATACAGAATCCGAAGCAGGCTCCAGGCTCTGAGCTGTCAGCACAGAGCCTGATGTGGGCTCGAACTCATGAACTGCAAGATCATGACCTGAGCCAAAGTCGAACACTTAACCAACTGAGCCACCCCGGCGCCCCTGAGAGAGAGAATCTTAAGCAGGTTCCACACCCAGCACAGAGCACAGGGCTCCATCCCACGACCCTGGGGTCATGACCTGAGCCAAAATCAAGACTCAGATGCTCAACTGACGGAGCCATCCAGGCGCCTCTATTATCAGTTTTTTTTTAAAAATTACAAAGAATGTAGTAAACATCTTTACATATAAAGCGTTCAGCATACTTAAAATTATTTCCTGAGGTAAGGAATGCCTTCCTATGTTTGACACAAACTCCAAAAGCCGTGAAAAAAATTGACAAGCGATCTAACAAAATCAAATTTTTGGCATGAGCTCACACCATGAACACCATTAGAAGACAACAGACTGGTAGGTGGGGGACTGTGACTCGTGATAAAGGGCTACTTTCTTTAATATATTTAGAGACCACTTCTACAGATCAGTAAGGAAAAGAACAACAGAACAGAAAAATGAGCAAGGATAGGAACATGGTTCATTTAGTGAAGAGTATGCAGGCAGCTCTTAAATCTACTAAAAGACACTCCTTTTCATCTTGAGAAATACCAATTAAAACTATGCTGAGATTTTTCACTTATCACACTGGCAAAGATTCGACGATTTTTAACACATACTGCACTGTCAAGGGTTTAGAGAAAGGGACTGTCACCCTTCACCAAGAGGAAGCTCTTCATGTCGTGACATGTAATAATCTCCAAGTATTTGTAAGTAAAACTGGGAAATACTGACTGGTTTAGACAGCATGCTATCACTTGTGTACGAATGGAGTGTGGACAGAGGAGAATACCCCTTCCCACCACATACACACAGGCATTTGGATGGATAATGAACAATATTACTCTTTTCATAAATCCTCAGGTCTGGGGTTCACAGTAGCAAGCAAACTGCTTCACTGTCCACTCTTGAATGCCTTTTGAATGGAAAAACATTTAAATATATACCTATTAGAAAAATAAAAGTCCAATTTAAAAAATAAATTTCAAAATGTTTCTTTAGGATGGATATCTATAGGAAGAATTTTCTAGCCAAAGAGTCTACATATTATAAGACTCTAGACTGTGGAACTGCTTTCCCAAAGGGCTTAAACTCTATTTCTGGTAGCCACATGTATCTTTCATAGGCATTATAGGCCACACAAGATTTTTTTTTTTTAATTTCTATACCCAACATGGGACTCAAACAACCCCAAGATCAAGAGTCACATGCTCCACTGACCAAGCCAGCCAAACACCCCAAGATCTTTATATTGGATAAAGTGATTAGGAAAAAATGACATCATTTTGATTTGCATATTTTGATTACTAGGGAGTTTGAGCATTTTCCACCTTTGGTTAGTTCTTTATAGTTCCTCTTTTGTGACTTACAGTCATCACCTTTCCCCCTTTACATACTGGGGACAATGTTTTTTTTCTAAAATATATTACACAGGGTGGGGGGGGGGGGGCCCTGGGTGGCTCAGTCGGTCGAGCATCTGACTTCGGCTTAGATCATGATCTTGCAGTTCGTGAGTTCAAGCTCCACGTCAGGCTCTGTGCTGACAGCTCAGAGCCTGGAGCCTGCTTCGGATTCTGTGTCTCCCTCTCTCTCTGCTCCTTCCCCACTCATGCTCTGTCTCTCAAAAATGAATAAATGTTAAAAAAATTAAAAAATAAAATATATTACAGTTTATCAACCTTCTCCCTGTCACTCATTGCAACTTTTTTTAAACCAGTTTTTTATCTGCCTTTTAATCTGTATTTGTTTGACAGAAGTTTTAACTTATGTGGTTAAATGTAATCATAATTTCCTCTACCTAGTTCAGTCCAAACATTCTTTAGTTGCCACTACGTACCAGGCAATTACTAAGGCCTGTGTGTAGTTGAGAGGTGCAGACTATCAAGGTGACCGACATGGGAAAGGTAATTCTGATACAGCCTGGTAAGTGAAGCTGAAGAACTACAGGTTATTATGGACACAGGTTATTATGGACACATACAACTGGGGCACTTTGCTCAACTCAGCAGCAGAGTCCAATTTTCTAGAAGAGATCATTCTATACATTTAGAGGACAAAGACATTGAGTGGGAGGAGCATGCTAGGTGCAACGGACTGAGTGTGTGTTCCCCGCAGATTTCTATGTTGAAGGCCTAATCCCCAGTGGGACAGTATTTGGAGATGGGGCCTTTGGAAGAGACTCCAGTTTAGATAAGGTCATGAGGGTAGAGCCCCAAAGATCGGATTAGTGTCCTTATAAGTGGATTAGACCAGAGCTCTCTCAATCTCTTTGCATGCACAAACCAAGGAAAGGTTATATCAGCGTGTAACCAGGAATAGGGCCCTTACTAAAATCCAATCATGCTGATGCCCAGATCTTGGACTTCCAGCCTCCAGGACTGTGAGAAATGTTTGTTGTTTAAGCCACCCAGTCAATGGTAATTTATTATAGCATCCTGAACTAAGTACTGAAAAATGAGTAAGTGCTATAGCAAATACCTAAAAATATGGATGAGACTTTGGAACTGGGAAGAGGCTGGAAGAGATCTGAGGCACATGCTAGGAAAAGCCGAGATTGCTCGTAGAGACTTTTAAAGGAGATTCTGGCGAGAGCAAAGAATGAGAGGAGAGCCATAGAGAAAGCTTCCAGCTTCTTTGAGAACATATCTGTAATCACGTACAAAATATTGGTAGAAATATGGATGGTAAAGGTCATTCTGATGAGGATGAGCACAGAAGAGGAACAAGTCATTAGACCATGGAGAAAGGCAATCCTTGTTAAAAAGTGGCAAAGAACTTGCCTGGATTCTAGTGTTTCGTGGAAGGAAGAACTTGCAAGCAATGAAATTGGATATTTAGACAAAGAGATTTCTAAGCAAAGTTTTGAAGGAGTGACTTGGTTCCTCCTGACAGCTTGTAGTAAAATACAAAAAGAGAGCAATATACTGAAGAAAGAATTGTTAAGCAAAAAGGAAGGAAACAGAACTTAAATATTTAGAAAATTCTCATCTTATCCAAAATGTCAAAAATGAGAAAGCATGTTTGGAAGAGAATAGTGTGTGTCTGACCATTTGATAAGATTAGTATAGGTGTGAACCATGGACCTAATCAACCACTCCAAAAGGAACACTGCCAGTTTGAATAGAGGTGGGACAAAATAAAGGAAGGCTATCAGACTTCTCAGATCCTACAGGACCTTAGAATTATTTGGTTTCAAACATGCGCTATTGTTTTGTTTTTTTTTTAACATTTACTTTTGAGAGAAACAGAGCGTGAGTGGGGGAGGGGCAGAGAGAGAGAGAGAGACACAGAATCTGAAGCAGGCTCCAGGCTCTGAGCTGTCAGCACAGAGTCCAACACGGGGCTCGAACTCAAGGACAGTGAGATCATGACCTAAGCCAAAGTCGGACACCCAACTGACTGAGCCACCCAAGCGCCCCACACACTATTCTTTAAGACAAAGGAAGAAACACACTGAGGGGGGATTCAGAGATAATAGGGGCTACCCACTCTCACCACAGACCTTGAGTACATGGGCCCAGGGGGCAAGGCTACCCCTACCTTGGTTTCAAAGGGTGGGACCACTGTCCAGCAAAGTTGTGTGATTGGGGCTACCCAGAGATGAGGGAACAAAGCCCACCCCTGGCAGAGCAACAGAGTCAGATCCATTGCCCCAGGGGGTCCAAACGGTAGTCTGTCCAGCCCAAGGAGATTATTCTCAAATCTTAAGATCTAATGGAGTATGCCTTCCTAGGTTATAGACTTGAGACTCACCATCCCTTCCTTTTCTCCTAATTTCTCCCTTTTGGAATGGGGATGTGTATCTTATGCCCATCCCACCAGCATAGGTAGGAACCACATAACTTGTTGGTTTCACAGGTTTACAGCTTGTTTGAAATTCAGCCTCAGGCTGAATCATACAAGTCTAACCCATAGCTGATTTAGATGATACTGAGAGAACTTTGGACTTTGGAATTGATGCTGGAATGAGTTATGACTTTTGGAGCAGTTGGGATGCAATGGATGTATTTTGCATGAGAGAAGGACATAAACTTGGGGGAGTGAGGAACATAATGCTATAGACTGAATGTTTGTGTTCTCCTGAAATGTTGAAGGTCTCACCCCCAAATGTTATGGTTTTTATAGGTGGGGCCTTTAGGAGATAATCAGGTTTAGAGGACGTCATGAAGGTAGAGCCCTAGTGATGGGATTCTCAAAAATTATATGGAGATGAAGACACCAGAGCTCACTTGCCCTCTGGATGCAATATTAAGGAAAGGCCATGTGAGGACATAACCACGAAGAGGGTTCTCATCAAAATCTCAATCCTGCTGGCACCCTAATCTTGGACTTCCAGCCTCTAAAACTGTGACAAATAAATGTTTAAGCCACCCAGTCTATGGCAATTTGTTATAACAGCTTGAACCAGTACACTAGGTAAAGGGAAGACCATAAGAAGTGCATGGATACATAAATGGCCTGGTATCTTCGGGAAACTATCAGCTGCTTGTTATCAGCAGAGCTTAGCATACATAAAGAACTGATAGATAATGAGAGATAATGCTAAGGAGATACTGATGGGTCAGTTCAGACCTGTGATTTACACAACTGTGAAGTAACAAAATAGGGGTTTTAAGCCATTAAGTTTATGTTGATTTGTTACGGCAGCAATAGAAAACTAATACAGACTTTGGTGCCTGGAAGTGATATGCAGTTATAACAAATAAAAATATGGATTCCTATTGGAATCACGCAGTAGGTGGAAGCTGGAATAATTCTGAGAAACAGGATAGAAAGTCTTCAACAAACTGTAGTTGAAATAGGGACATTAAAGATGCGACCAGTGAGGACTCTGAAGAAAATGAAGACACGTTATTAGAAATAAAGAATGCCACACTTGAAACTGATCTACAAGTGTAACATAAGCTCTATAAGAATTCTAGCTAACTTCTATGCAGAAATTGAGAGGTGCTCCTGAATACATATGGAAATTAAGGGAATCATAATAACCAAAACAATTTTGAAAAACAAGATCAAAGTTGGAGGGCTTACCGTAACTTCCCAAATTCAAAACTTACTATCAAGCTACAGGAATCAAGACAATGTTGTACTCACGTAAGAGTAGATATAGACCAATGAAATAGAACAGAAAGTCCCAAAACAAACACATACACCTATGGGCAGGTGATTTTTTTTTTTATGAGTGCCAAGACTATTCAAGGAGGAAAGAATAGTCTTTTTGACAAATGAATAAAATATGGCATATCCATACAAAGATTTATTCAGCAGTAAAAAGAAATGCTACATGCTACAACACGGATGACCTTTGAAAGCATTGTTACATGGAAAAAAAAAAATCAGTAACAAAGGACCACATATTGTATGATTCCATTTATATGAAATGCCCAGGATAAGCAAATAGAGAGACAGAAAGCAGATTAGCAGTTGCCTAGGGCTGGGGAGACGGAAGGATTGGGGGCGATGAGGTTTCTTTGTTAAGATAATGAAAATGTTCTAGAATTGATTATGGTGATAGTTGTACAACTCTATGAATGTACCAAAAGCCATAGAACTGCATACATTAAATGACTAAATTGTGCTGCATATGAATTATATCTTAGTAAGTTCTTTTAAGAAAAGAAAACCACATCAAGGCACATCATCATATTGCTGGAAACCAATGACAAAGAAAAAATTTCAAAGCAGTTGGAGGAGGGGAAGAAGACCTAAAATAAAAAGACCACCCACAAATGTGGATGAGGCTTCTTATCCCAGAATTATAAAGAACTACTAAAAATAAAAGAAAGACAAACCATCCAAAATAAGACTGGGCAAAACATATAAATAGGCACTTAACTGAAGAATAAACTGAAATGGGCAAGAAAGAAATGAAAAGATTGTTGACTTCCTTAGTAATCAGGTAACATAATTCAAAAATATCAGAAACCAGGAGCACCTGACTGGCTTAGTTGGTAAACCTTTCGCTTCTTGACTTCAGGGTCATGAATTAGAGCCCTAGTTAGAAGTAGAGCTTATGGGGCACCTGGGTGGCTCAGTGGTTAAGCGTCCGACTTCGGCTCAGGTCATGGTCTCGCGGTTCGTGGGTTCGAGCCCCACATCCGGCTCTGTGCAGACACGCTTGGTATCTGGAGCCTGCTTCTGACTCTGTGTCTTTCTCTCTCTCTGCCCTCCCTTGCTCATGCTCTGTCTCTCTCAAAAATTAAAAAACATTAAAAAAAAAAAGTAGAGCTTACAAGGAAGGAAGGAAATATCAGATGCCATTTCACACTGCAAAATTTAAAAGTCTGACAAGAACACATATACTTCTGATGGAAGTATCAAATAGCATAACCACTTTGAACAATTTATAACATTCAATGAATACAAAGGGGTACGTACTAAATATCCCAGAAATACCATTATTTGTTATAAATCCTAGAAAATGTATGTATATGTATGCCAGGATGTATGTACAAGAATGTTCAGGGGCACCTGGGTGGCTCAGTCAGTTGAGCATGGGACTCTTCATCTCAGGGGTTTTGAGTTTGAGCCCCACATTGGGTTTAAAGATTACTTAAGAACAAAATCTTTAAAAAAAAATAGAAAATACTTTATAATTTGTGTATCTAGTCAATATCTCATTAAAAACCATTTGCAAAAAGAAAAGCTAATAGGAGGTAAAGAAGTAGAGACAACTAACCTTAAATATTTTAAGTTTGAGAGAGAGCACACGCGCAAGTGGGGAGAGGCAGAGAGAAGAGGAGGGAAGGAGGAAGGATCCCAAGCAGGCTCTGAGCTGCCAGCACAGAGCCAGGTGTGGGGCTTGAACTCACAAACCGTGAGATCATGACCTGAGCCAAGACCAAGAGTTTGACGCTTAACAGACTGAGCCACCCAGGCACCCCTAACCTTAAATATTCTTTAGAACACCTGGGTGGGAAGAGGAGCAAGAGAAGGTAGTGGTTAGAAGGGGCCCAGGGTAAAGAGAAGGTTTGGCTTTATTCTCTTCCAGAGTAGGAAAGGGGTCGCAAACGTACCGGCTAAGGAATAAAAACGAGTAGAGACAGAGATTGGTAGGTTAATGGTGGCAGTAGTGGGAATGGTAGAAGCTAACATTCACTGAAAGCCTGCGCCAGATACTGTTCCAAGCCCTTAACCTGCCTTATGTCACAGCAGTCCTATTACTAGTCCCATTTTCCAAATGGGAAAACTAAAGCATAGAGAAGTTCAGCAACATGCCCATGGCTACACATTTAAGAAGTACAAAACCACATTCTAATGTGGCAGACTCTGGCCCCAAAGCCAGGATTTTTATCCTCTATGCTATATCGGCCTCTAACTATAAGGAAGAGCATATAAGTGAGAGAGCAAAGTCCTACAGGTGTGAAGACAGGTCTTGACTAAGTAAGATACTTCCAAGGCAAGAGGAGGATAAATGGCAGGAATGGGGAAGGACAAATGGGAAGGAAGCCGTTCCCAATTTATAGTCTCCATTTTTTTTTTTTTTTTTCCAAATGAGGTAGGAGGTCAGATTGTTGAAAGTGGAGTGGAGACTGGGTTGAACTAAAAACATTTGTGTGTCTGATGGGAGCTGAGTGGAACTAAGACCAACAAAGGGAACACGAGATTCACATTCCCCATGATGTATACCTATTGCATGGAATGCTAGGTCCAACCTCCGGCACTGACTGAGGCGTTCTTTCTTTCTCTTGATCTTGACTGGTTGAACTCAAGTAAATTAAACGTGCCCATAATGCAATTCTACTGCAAAGTCTTTGAGACCAGCAACCACAGCTCACTCAGCTTTCCTGCCTAGAACCTCTAAATTTTATCTTTTGGATGTTGTTCTCTTGTTGTCCGAGAAGGAAAAAAAAGCAAAACAAAACATCTCTATGCTCTTTTAAGGCAAGCTTTCTTTTACATTTCTGTCTCCATAATTAGATTATAAATCTATTCTAGGGAATAAAACCATGCCTTTCAAAGAACAAGCATAGGATATTTAAATCTCTGTCCTGGCTAATTCAATAACTGAATTTCCGTACATATCTCTGAAACAAATTACAGCACAAAAAAGTGGACTTCTTTCTTAAGTGCTACCAAAACTGTATTTTTACACAGATTTAAAACTCATAAAATCCTTTACATGGCTTTAAAGCAATAAGCTCTTTTCTTTCCAAAGTATCAGTCCAATCATCCAATGATCAAATTCCAAATTAATGACATTTTCCTATAGTCTATGAAATCCCCCAATTTAGGGAACTATATCCATTACCTTTACTACAAATAATATCCTCAGGCAAAATCCACTGGCAAATATTCACAAATTAAGTGAGAAAAATAATTTCAAAACAACTTAGTATGTTATATTTAACAATTTATATTAAAGTAATCAGCAATAGACTTTAAATTTTTTAATGTTTATCTAATTTTGAGAGGGAGGGAGGGAGGGAGGGAGGGAGGGAGGGAGGGAGAGAGAGAGAGAGAGAGATGGATGGTGGGCGAGGGGTAGAGAGAGGGAGACACAGAATCGGAAGCAGGCTCCAGGCTCTGAGCTATCAGCACAAAGCCCGACAAGCCCGACGTGGGGCTCAAACTCACGAACTGTTAGATCATGACCTCAGCCGAAGTTGGACACTTAACCAACCGAGCCACCCAAGCACCCCCTGTAGACTTCATCATAATCATATTATATGACATTGCCCCAAATAGATATTTTCCCAAATTTCTCTATATGCCATGCAATTAAATTGCAAAATATATTTCAAAAAATAACGAAACCACTCAATACAGGAAACCGCAATAAGCAAAAGAATCGGACACAGGGAAACCGGTAACTGCAACGTGTTTCATGAAAAAAAAAAAAAATCTCTTCAGACACGTATTCAGATGCCAAATAACTTCCACTAGGACTTTCATCACACAAATTCTACTTTGTTGCTATGATCCTTTTAGGTAAACAACACATTCAAATGATTGCTAAGGATAATCACCTACTTTTATTTTTGTCACCAGCAGTATCTTACTGATGGCCTTTTAAGCCGATGTTTCAAATATTTTTGACCACAATCAACAGGAAGAAAAAAATTTTCATGTCGCAACTCAACACAAACACATTCATGAAGTTCGTACATCTACCTTACTAATAGTGATGCACCCTTTTTTTTTTTAATACTGGTTTCATTCTACCAAATTAAAACAAGAGTTTGAAAAAATACTGCTTCAATTATTTTACTTATATATATATTTTTTAATGCTTATTTTGGGAGGGGAGGGGCAGACAGAGATAGGGGCAGAGGATCCAAAGCAAGCTCTGTGCTGACAGTAGAGAGCCCGATGCAGGGCTCAAACTTACGAACCACAAGATCATGACCTGAGCTGAAGTCACACGCTTAACTGACTGAGCCACCCAGGCGCCCCCTCAAAAGTCATTTTTGATAACATCATTCTAGGTTGCTATTCAGAAGTTAAATAGGATTTGCCCGAGTACCAGAAAAGGGTATAAGTGACTCCCATGGACAGGATCTCTCTCTGCATCCATCCCAAGCCACGTAGGTTGGAAAAGAGTAAACCACCAGCAAGGTAAGAGTAAAGAAAAGGTAGACAGAACCATCTTGTTGATATCTGATCAGAGTCCTCCAAAATTACGTGAGGCACTATAGAATACAGGATAGAACACAAAATTTAGAATTAAGTCCCAATTCTACCATGTTGGGCAAGGCGCCCTGCAGACATTTCATTTTCTCAGCTGTGATGAACAACATGGGTCAGGGGCTCAGTCTCTTATCCACTACTCTATTCCCAGAGCCTGAACAGTGCTTTGCATCTAGTAAACGCTCAACAGAGATTGCTGAATAAATGAATATCTTGTTCATGTGGCTGTAAGCAGGATGTCATCCAAATGTGAGTTTTTAAAATCAGTCTGAGATCATTGGAGACCCAGTATGCTGGAAGCTTCACATTACCCAGTGACTAAGTGCCTTCCTCTTTTTTCTGAGAAAAAAAAAAATGGGATTGGGAGGATTTTGTTTTCTTTTCTATCAGTTCATCCTTAAGAAAACATGTATACTCTTCTCTCCTACATCCAGCATATATGTAATATTGTGCCCTCTTAAACCACAAATGTAAAAATTGAGCTAGTCTTTCATGCACCTGAACTATTTAGCTCCTCCTTGGAACAAACAGATGCCTTAAGAGGGCCACAAAACAAAACTGTAAATTACAGTACTCAATTTTTTAGCTTAACATCTATATTGGTAAATGTTTTGAAATTATTTTGACTGATGCTCAATGATACTGAATTATCTTTATTAGATATTATCTCATATTGCCAAGATAAATCATTTATTCCATTCATTGTTACTTCTTGAGCAACTCTTTTAGCTATGCTATCATGCCTGCTTCTATGAGGAATAGAAAAGATTCCTGTTCTTACAATCTTAACATGACTTATCAGGAACCTATCCACTCGCTATGTAAAATACTAAGTATAATGCTTAGTATAGACAGTACGTCCTTAAGATATTTGGATAAAAAGAAATATTTACCTTCATAAAGAAACTCATCACCTAAAGTTCTAGGCTTCAGGATGGTAAATACAGGGCAAATGGTTGCCATTTTCTTCACCCTCTAGTACCTTTGTCAGGCCATTTACTGATCATGGCATTCTTGCCTAGTGAACATAGATAGGATCTCTGGATTCTTCTCAACACAACCCTCTAGGCAGCCACAGTCAAATATGATGAAACTTATTTGTCATCTCTGGGTTCGAAATTCCTTAAGTGGTTGGAGAAAAGTCTTTGCTTGTATTAACTATCACATGAATCCTGTCCAAATATACACCAAAAAGAACATCTTTAACTCCAAAACCTACCAGGGAAGAGGTATTCATTTTTCTATATTATCTAACAAAATGATACTATTTAAATTTGGGTCTTAAATTACCTATGTCAAATGGTGATTATTGTCTACAAATCTAGTAAAGACACTTGATGATCATTAAGGCTAATTCTGTAACAAATCACACACAAAATTATAAAATTTTTTCATGTTTATTTTTGAGAGAGAGAGACAGCTTATGAGTGGGGGAGGCACAGAGATACAGGGAGACACAGAATCCAAAGCAGGCTCCAGGCTCTGAGCAGTCAGCACAGAGCCTGATGCGGGGCTCGAACCCACAAGCCATGAGATCATGACCTGAGCCAAAGTCAGGCGCTTAACCGACTGAGCCACCCAGGTGTCCTGAAATTATAAAATTAATATATGTTCATATAACAAAAGTACCTAAGTAAAAATTGGAAGTTTACCATCCCTTTAATAGTCCATTCCCCAGAGGTAGCCAGGATTAAGTTTGGTGAATGTCCTTCCTTCCTTCCTTTCTTCCTTCATTTATTTTTGAAAGAGACAGACAGAGACAGAGGGAGAATCTTAAGCAGGCTCCACGCCCAGCACAGGACCTGCCTTGGGGTTCAATCTCACAATTGTGAGACCATGACCTGAGCCAAGATCAAGAGCTGGACACTCCACTGACAGAGCCACCCAGGTGCCCCAAACTTCCATTTATACAAGGGAAATCTTTGTGTTCACGTCTCAGTTATATTAGAGCTATTTTTTTTTTAATTTTTTTTTAAACCTTTATTTATTTTTGAGACAGAGAGAGACAGAGCATGAACGGGGGAGGGTCAGAGAGAGGGAGACACAGAATCTGAAACAGGCTCCAGGCTCTGAGCTGTCAGCACAGAGCCCGACGCGGGGCTTGAACTCACGGACCGCGTGATCATGACCTGAGCCGAAGTGGGCCGCTTAACTGACTGAGACACCCAGGCGCCCCAGAGCTATTTTCTTGATGAAAATATTTCCAGCAAATATTAAATTTATAAATGAAATGCAGTATCTAATAGATGAATGATCATGCCAATTTAATGTTATATTTTGTATCTAACGCAGCTCAGCGTTTGAAAGAAAACACTGCGAAAATGCATTAACCCAGCACTTTTTCACAACCTGAATTGTTATAATGAAAGATTCCACCCAAATTTTGCTGAAGCTCAAAAAATGGAACTTGCTATTGAAAAATATCCTTTGCATATGGTAGTACTACATACATAGAAAAAGGAAGGCCTCATTTCTTGTTAGGAGAAATTGAAAATAGGAGAAATGAGCACTGAGAGGAGCCACAGATATTCACATCCATAGATATTCATGCAAACACATTTGCCGAGACACAAGGTAGTCAGCAAAGAAGGAAGCTCACCAAGTGCTTAGTTTAACACTTTCATTTTACATATAAGGAAGCAGATTCAAAGGTCACAAAGCCAAGAACAGAAGCAGGACCAGAATCACAACCCACAGTCTCTTGCTGTGCAAAACCACGTGGCCTCAGCATTCTTTAATGTGAGGAACTGCATTTATATGGAATGAAGTTTTACCTGGTTTAAACACAATTGCTTTTGTCCCCATATCTTCCTCCTTAGCTCCTGGATCCCTCCCTCCCAGGACTCCCAGCTACCCTCAAGCCTGCCATCCCTTCTCACTCCAGGCTGGATTCTGCAGCCTCTTCTATGGGCGACCCTCTGGCTGGTGCGTCTACACTCTGCCCAGAACCCCTTCCTTTACATTATCCTTAACAAAGTCCCAAAGCACCCAAGAAGAGAAATGTGCCTGCTCGTCTCCAGATACAGAGCCATGGTTGTCAGAGAGAGAAGTCATGAGCACAGGTGCCTTTAGGCAAGCCAAAGGCATTTCATTTACATTTCATTATTAAGGACCGAGGATCAAAAAAATCTGATCCCACAATTATATAATCAATGTCTTGAGTTCTGTATTCACAGAGATAGACTCATATTTCCAATAAATAGCAGCCCTATAATTTAGGCTAAAGTTTAACCTTTGAAAGTTCTTGTAAGGAGCACTCTTCTGAAAGCAGAAACACTTTTTCATAATGATATCGCAGAAGTTCAACATGTAAAACAGATTTCACTGTATTTTTCCCTCATCCCTTCTCCTAACCCACACCCACCTTTGGGTACCCCTGAGGATCCCTTGAGCCCTAGAGATTTGAACTTTATATATTTTGACACATTCACACCTTTATTAAGCAATGTCAACACCTATACAGAGTAAATGACCTTTTACACATTGCAGATTGATAATGGGTAGTGTTCTATTTATCTCTTGCTTGCTAAAAACTTCACTTCCCCCCCCTTCTCTGCCCCCCCAAACATTAACTACAAATATCTTGTTCTGTGCTGGATAATGTATATATTAAAAATGACTTTTTTTCTGATCACAGACACACCCCACCCGTGTCCCCAGCCAAGGGCTGTTCCGTTGGTGGCAAGAGGGGCATGAGCCCAGTGCCAGAGTCAGTCGGGCACCTGCTCACAGTGCTCCGGAGAACTGTACCCTTCTCTGCCCTGGGGGCCGCCTTCCAATGTACTCCCAAATTCCAAACCTTCAAGCTGCTAACGACACTACATTCCCTTTGATCCTCATGCAAAAATGACAACAAATTAGCTTCAACAGTTCACACTTCTAGTCCCACCTCCCCGAAATCTCAGTCTAAGCAATTAACCCCTGGGGTCAGGGGTTGCTGTTGGGGGTGCCATAGACCATCTCATTTCCTCCACACCACTCACCTGTGTCTCTTACTTCCAGATGCTACTTCTGCCTTCCTTTAGCCTGAAGTCTTCAGGTTGGTGGACTTGTGCAAACCGATGGCCAATTCAGAACCCACTTATCATTGTAGTATCTTTCACCAGATCTTATTCCAAGTTTAGGCTGAGCCAATACTTGATTCTCCGTGAGAAGAGTGACTTGAAATTCACACACATACACTGAAGCTAAAATTGGCAGAGTTGCCCAAATAGTACTCAAAAGTAAGTTGGCACGTATTAGAATTTCTCCTAAGAAAAATGACCTCTGATTTAAGAGAGGTTGTCATAACTAAATCAAAATCATGAATCCCTACCGTGGTTGACAAATATAAGCAAAGGCTGGTGACCTGGGAGTCCTGGAAAGGGAGACGAAGAGGAGCATTTCAGTCAATGCATCTCTACCACGGTGCAAAGGAGAGTGAAGCCATTGGTTCATTGACTGGCCAAGGGTAGATCACAGGCTGCGGTGGCTTCGTGACATTATTCGGACGATCAGTCAACTCTCCTGTTCTCTCTTCTCAGCATGTAGCCCTCCAGCCTTTAACTGGTTTCCCCTGCCATAATGTAAATGCCTAACCCTGCTTCTGAAAAAGTAAATGGACCTGCTGGGCACTTTCATCTTTCAGATGTAAATTAATAATCTAAAAATGGGATGCTGTAGATAGGTTCTGATTTGTTTACTTAGTATGACTCAGACCCACAGGTCCTACTGACATCTGGGCAGGATTCAAGGGCCTTTGTGTCTGATAACAAAGGTCCCAAAGTCCTCTCCAGACACCTCCCCTCCACTTTCCTTTCCTGGGGATCCTATGGCTTCCTGATCTGACCTCCTTTCTAAGAATAGGGAAGAATCATTTATACTTTGATAAATGCTCTTCACAGCTCTAACTGGAACTTTCTTAGGCATTTTTGATACATTTAGCAAATATATTCAATAGTTAATGCCTATCATAGCTAATCACTCAATTTTCTATCACATCTTGTGAATTTCAGGGAGCCTTGTAATTGGCAGAGGAAGCTTTGACTTGCCACTAGTATTCTCCCATGGAGGCTGCCCAGCAAATTAAACCGGCTTTGGTCTTTTGGGATCCCTGGGACCAATTGTGGAGAATCAGCCTCAAGGTCCCAGTTATCTGTACTCTTCTTTTAAAAAAGAAATTTTTTTTAATGTTTATTTTTATTTTTGAGAGAGACAGCATGAGTGGGGGAGACACACACACACACACACACACACAGAATCTGAAACAGGCTCCAGGCTCTGAGCTATCAGCACAAAGCCCGACGCAGGGCTCGAACTCACAAACTGTGAGATCGTGAGCTGAGCTGAAGTCCGATGCTTAACCGACTGAGCCACCCAGGTGCCCAATCCTGTACTCTTCTTACTCCTGTAGCTTTCTATCCCTAATGCCATCCACTGCTCCTGCACCCTCAGGTGACCAGGGTTTGAAGGCCATTCTCACTCCTGCAAGAAGGCTGAGGCCCCTCATCTCCAGGAGGCTTTCTCGAACTTTTTGAGAGCACTCTGGTCCCCTCCTTTTGGGAGACTGTGCTACACCCACTTAGCATTTACATTCACTTCAACAATTGTTTCTTCACTGCTTCCTGAGCAATCTGGTGACTTTTTACCCTATCACCGACAACACCCAACACTACCCTAAGGCACTTACATTTTTGATTGCTTGACGGGGGTTAAAAATGCTAAATTGAGAGTTACGAAATTGGGAATCCTTTGCATGTAAAAAGAGAACGATGATCCATGAAGATTAAAGGCACACCCTCATTAAGGAGAAAAAATGAACCAAAGCTGGGGTCTACGCTCAAAAATGTTTTCTTTATGCTTTTTTGCATCCTTGTTTTACATTGAAGAGATTCTTGGTCATACTTCTCCATCGCAAGTTACTAATTAAGATTCTAATTAAAAATCTGACCCACATCCATGAGTTCCCTACACAGCCATGATCCATGCATGATCCATGATCCTCTCGCCCACCTCTCCAGGGACCAGACTCGTGTGAAAGGGGATATGCAAGGAAGTATTATTTGTACCCCAGAACAACCAGCTGCAGATGAAAGCAGTTAAGTCTCTGAGCAATAAGGCTACTTTGCTGGTAATATGACAACACATTACTGGAAGCTGGAGAGACGGGCTCCCCCTTTTACGGCTCTTCCATAGAAGCCTTCCTCATGGCTTTCCCACTGTCTCCCTCTCCCAGTCCCATCCACAAGCCTCAGAAAAATGTAATTTCCATAGAAATCAAGGAGAAGTGGACAGACACTGGGTGCTGGGGTTAGTGGCAGCCTTGTAACAGACGCCCACAACTACAGCCTTTGCCCCTTGAAACACCAGGAAGGGTCGACTTTGGCCATAACCATAGTAGAAACCTGGTAGAGGAGAAACACAGACACAAAACTGCGAAGCACAGAGCTTCTCCCTTCAGTTCAGCCACCTAGGGGACTTTTGCAAGCCAGCCACACCCAACTCCAACTGGAAAAGGACAGAACTATCTGTCTGGCTGACTGGTGTTGCCACTAGGATCAAGTGAGGTGACATAAGAACAGCAAGAGCAGAAGCCACTGGTGATTGAGGCCTTAATCACAGCCAGGTGCCTCCTAAGCATCATAGCTGTTAATCCTCACAAGTCTCCTGTAGGTAGGTCATATTATCCTCATTTTACAAATGAGCCGACACAAAGTTACCGGCTAGTAAGTTATTCAAACTCAGAACTGTTGAGCCCACGCTTTAACTAACACATTATACGGCTTCCTCTCATGTTTTGAAATGACTGAAAACTAAGAGTCCATACGCATGGGATCAGAACGCAGAAGACAACAGATCCCTGAAGAAGCTGGTGGCCATGTTTGATTTACCCATTTCTTTTTCACTCTTCCCTCCCCACAAGTACCTACCCCTCTCCACCACCAGTTCTGTCAAACTTCATTCTCCTCTTAAACTCCTTTTTTAATTTGAAATTTACTTATTTGAGAGAGGAGGGGGGTGCAGAGAGAGAGGGAAAGAGAAAATCCCAAGCAGGCTCTGTGCTGTGGGGCTCGAACTCACAAACCGTAAGATCATGACCTGAGCCAAAATCAAGAATCAGATGCTTAATCGACTGAGCCACCCAGATGCCCCCACCTCCTTCTAATTATTCCTGTTTATTCCACTTACAGCTTTCCTTTTGTGCCCTCTCCTCTACTAAATCACTTGAAGTTTTCCCAATTCACACAATGAGAAGCACCAAAAAAAAAAAAAAAAAAAAAAATCACATTTTCAAAAAGTGGATATAACTAAAAGGCTATCTGAATATTATTTTTAAATGGAGCTAAATAGTAAGAATGCAACACACATTGAAGGTGTGTGTGTGGTGTGTGTGTTTTAACAACCCTTTCTTGGATTAACTGTAGACACAGCTGAGACTTACAAAGATAAAGTGATAGAAAGCCTAGTAAATTTTAAAGAGAGTCATCATGAAACCAAAAGTCATTTCTACTTTAGATTGTCAGCATATGATTACACTAGAATTTCATCAGATTGAAAAATAAGAACACAGATTTGACTACACATAGAATCTTCAGTTCTCAAAGCTTTTACGGAAGGGTGCTGTTTACCCAGATCCTAGGTCACCTCTTACGGATGCCTTTCCCCTAAGGCTGATGGGGCTGCTCTTTCTTCTGAGCCACATGGAACTTTGTTCATTCTATACATTTACTGTCATCTGAACCACGTTATATTGTGGTTTTCACATCCGTGTCCTCCACTAGACAGAGATGGCCAGAATAAAAGTTTTTTAAAACTGCATTTTATTCATCTTTGTATTTCTGAAATGCCTGGTACATCAAGATCCTCAACACACATCTGTTGAGTAATGGAGCCAAAATTCACATTTCACAGGGAAACATGTAGCCTTCAGCCTGATTGGGGTTACCTGAGGGGAGGACACATCGGGGATTACTGGCTCTCGATTTGCCTAGGTGAAAATAATCTAAAGCCTTTGGTGTTTTAGAAGAGGAAATATACATGGTGCATTTTTCAAACCATCATCCAGGGATGGGGCAGGCTGGAGCTTGCTTGCATTTCTTCCAGATGATTCTGATTTTCTGAGTTGCAGTTTATGCGAACTCTGTTAGAGACTGGACTCCCGGAAAACAAACACTCCTTTTCCCTCGCAAGGTCATTCTTCCTTCCACTCCCCTCTCACTTAATCCAAACATCCAAAGGCACGTGTCCTTTGTTGCCACCGAACCAGAATTTTGGATCATTATTCCAATTTCCCCCCTCTCAACACACTTCCACACATCCTATACTCTCCGGTCTTGATAACAAGTTCTCAGGGGCTACTTTACAGGTGAGGAAACACTGTGCTTAAAATTTGTTCAACAGTCACACCGAGTTGAGCCCAGTTCTTCCACTTCCTGATTCCTAACCAAGCGCCCACAGCAAAATCCCCACGGAAGCTTTTACAAAAATTGCCAAGGCCTGGGCTTCACCCCCACCACTTCTGATTCGGGATCTCTGGGGTGGGCCCAACAGGTGTACTTTGAAAAACTCTCCAGGTGCTTCTGGGAGGGGCCTCGGGCCGTCCCGCACCAGGCAATATAATAAACCTCGCAATGTCATGATACGTTCCCTGAACACCTCGCAGCTATTTGCTTTCCTTCAAGTGGCCAAACAGACGCTCAAAATCACGACATCGGAGTAACTGTAGTTGTCACTATTTTTCTCAATCGAGGAGGCTTCTACGGACCTTCTTCACGCTTACTTAAGCAAACGAAACCAGCACCCGGGGGTCGCTCTCCCTCGACTAAGCCGACCCTCCACCCAGCACACATACAAACAAACAGGGGCGCCGTCGCTGATACAAAACGCAGCTGCGCACCTGCAAAAGCTAGGGCGACCACCGCCTCCGGCAGCGTGTCCCGCCCGCCGTCCAGCATGGGGACCCAGCTCCCTAATGCTCTGTGCCTTGTCTAGGGTGTCGGGGGCACCGCGGTCCCCAGTCCCTTTTCTCCCGAAGTCAGTGGGGACTCCCCCCCCCCCCGCCACTCGGTCATTTTCTTCCCAGCAACTCAGTCTCTCCGGGGACAGGCTACGCTTGAACTTGAGATTCTCACGTTTGGGGTGGTTCAGAAATTACCCTGCGGTAAACGCAGACCTCCCCGCACCCTCCGCTCTGCGCACACGGAGCCTAGAGAAGGCAAAACACGCCCCCCCCCCCCGCCCGGGGACCGCAGGGCGGGCGGTAGGTGGCAGCTCCTCCGCTCCCTCGTCACCGTCACCCGCCCCGCCCCGCGCAGTAGCGAGCTGCGGCCGACCCCAGAGAAAGGGGAAGCGCGCCCCGAACCGCACGGAGCCGACCCGCCGGCGGCCAGCGCGCCCATCAGCGCGCGGGAGCCGCCGGGCCTGGGGTCCTCGAATCCCGCGACGGCCCCGCCTCGCCCCGCCCCGCCCCGCCGGCCTCCGGCACCTGCAGCCCCGCGGCCGCCGGGCCCGCGCGCCCACCTGCGCGCCGGCGCCCCCCCAACCCCCGCCCGCGCGCACCCCGGCTCCCCGCCGCCGCCTCCCGGCCTGCCGAGCGCCTCACCTTCCAGTCCTCCCAACACGCCGCCAAGTTTCTCCTCCTCGGAAAGTTCTGGGGCCCGATCCCGCGGCCCGGCGCGGGCACCGAGGGGAAGCGGGCCGCCTGGACGGCCGCCGGGCGAGCAACGCGGCTCCGACTCGGCGGCGCGGAAAAGGAGAAGGGGAAGGGGAGGAAGGGGCGGGGAGCCTCCGCGGGGTGATCCCCTCCGACCCCAGCCTGCCCGCGTTGGCCGCTCGCAGGGACTTGGGCGCCGACTTTCCGGCCCGCCGTTGGCGACACTGGCGCTCTCCCGGCTGTCCTCACCTCCAGTGGCTAAGAGCTTGGGCTCTGGGGTCAGGCCGTTGTCGGTGTTGCCCCACTACTTACAAGTGTGTGATCTTGGGCAGTTTCCTTTACCCCTCTTTGCAAAATGAGGAAAACAATACAGTACCCATCCAGGGCGAAGCCAGATTTTGTGAGGCCTGAAACTTAAAAAAATGGCCGGGGGGGGGGGGGGGGGGCTCCTTCAAGGGAAGACTTAAAATTAGGCTCAGGGCTTTGAAAGGGATGAGGACAAGTGACAAGGCCTGAAGCTTCACTAGCTTTACATGTCAAATGCCTTCTTGGAAGAATAAAATTAAGTGAACCACGTGCAAACTCACAATGGGGCCCGGTGCACTCGACAGGTGTTGTTGATAGGGATGATTTCCTCGTAGCCGGTCAGGTGGACCTGGGAGGGGAAGAAATAACACTGCCAATTATGTGCCAGGTGTCTTAAATACATATTGGGCTTAATTTGTGCACAAACGTTATGCCAGTTTTACAGTTCAAAAACCTAAGGCCCGGAGAAGTCCTGTAACTTGCTCGTGGTTACACGGAACCCAATTCTGACACGTTGCAAATACCTGGTTTTTCCGCAGTTTTACCTCACAAATACTAATATGTAAATATCCTCTATAACTTTTTGTTTGAGCAAGAAAAGAAAGAAGAAGAAATTCCCCCGTGAGAGAACAAAGGGTTTCAGAAATACCTGTATTTCTGAATTTTCACTGCAAAATTTCCCCAGTTCAATACAACAGCAAATGGATTGCCCTTGAAATCACACCCGGCGCATGTGAAGTACCCTGTTGCAAAATCAATAAATGGCTTTGCTTAAATGTGTTCAGGTTACACATTTGCTTGCTCTGCTAGCACTATGTGTTTACTTTTTCTATCGATTATTAATACTAGTGCAATTCAGATTGATGCGTTTATAATCTGTCTGCAAGGGGCTTATAAACTAAGACAAACAATAACATAATGAACTCTCCGTGTGTAAGTCACTTTGCGTACCTTTCTCACTGGAGCTCCACTGTCTTTGCTACAGATACGGTTACCCTCCATTTACTGACAAAAACTCAGAAGCGTATTGCCTCCAAGCTCACACAGACACCCAGAATTTGAACTTAGTTTGGCCTCAGTCCTAAACCGTGGCTCTTTTTTCTACACCTTGGTAAAGGAGAAGAAACTAGCAAAACTACATGAATTTATGTCATTTATGTCCTGCAAAGAGTTTTCTTAAAAACTCTCTATAGCAGAAAACTAAAACATAAAGCTTAGACAATTTGTTTTCTTGAGTGAGGAAGAGTGACTAGTATAGCATCAGGCACATAACGGACAGCAAATTTGTTGAATGAACTAATTCATAAAATAATTAGTGAAATGGTACTTGGTGATGCTTCTTAAGTCACAACCTTTCAATAGATGTGATTCTTGCAAAACGACAGTACAACAAAGAGGTATCCCCCCACCCCCACCTCTGTGTTTTTCTCACTGTGTCTACTTTTGGTCACTATTTAAAAAAAATTTTTTTTTAATGTTTACTTATTTTTGAGTGGCGGGAAGGGCAGAGAGAGAATGACAGAGACAGAATCCGAAGCAGGCTCCGGGCTCTGAGCTGTCAGCATAGAGCCTGATGCGGGGCTGGAACTCACTACCCGTGAGATCATGACCTGACCCATGCTTAACTGACTGAGTCACCGAGGTGCCCTAGCTTTTGGGTCACTATTAACCAGTAAAATGGGCAAGTTAAAGTTTAAGAGGGAGCAAGAGGAAGAAGGAAAGAACGAAGAAAAATAAAAGGACGATAGGCAAGAGAGGAGAGAGAATGAGGAGGGACGTCCTTTCTTCTGCCTGCTCCTCAGAGGGAAAAGATCATTTATCTGTAAGAAATACGAGAAAAAAATCAAAAGTATGTTAAATCCTAAATTATTAAATTGAAGCTATAGTTTTATTTTTATTGTATTAGTGTAAAAACAGCAATATTTTGTTAAGACGGAAAACAAAACCTGCATCGAAGCAATCTGTGCATTCCTCCCTGCCCCCCATGTTAGTTCTGCAGTGGCTTTGGATGAGGTGGGGGATGGGAGTCACACGTTTAGATAAAGAAGGTAAGTTCACTACCTCTCCCTCAGGCAGGGAAGCGTTCATACAGGAAATGAACTTTCAAAGACTTTCAAAAACAAACTCAATAAAGGAAGCGAGAGAGGATGGCATATATACAACTTTCAAGGAATAGGTGATTTTTCAGAAATTCCAAGGAGGGGATGAAATGGTGACTCTAAGAAAGGGAATTACAGCTCGTTAGCCCATGCTGGTAAGTACTTGGAAGTAGAGGAGGTGAGACCATCTGATCTAAATATGGCAGGCTGACAGCAAATTCCATATATTAAAAAAATAAAAAAAAAAAATAAAATAAATAAATAAATAAAAACTAAAAATAAATAAATAAATAAATAAAAACTAAAAATAAATAAATAAATAAATAA
>NW_026060045.1:0-18527 GCF_023721935.1 Panthera uncia | reverse complement strand
TGAACGGGGGAGGGGCAGAGAGAGAGGGAGACACAGAATCGGAAGCACAATAATCCAATTTAAAAATGGGCAGAAGATTTGAATAAACATTTCTCCAAAGGTGATGTACAAATGGCCAAAAGGCATATGAAAAGATGCTCAACATCACTAATCATCAAAAAAATGGAAATTGAAACCACAATGAGATACCAGCTCACACCAGTTAGGTTGGTTACTATCTAAAAACAAGGGGTGCCTGGCTGGCTCAGTCAGTAGAGCATGCAACTCTTGATTTCAGGGTTGTGAATTCAAGCTCCATGCTGGGTGTACAGATTGCTTAAAAATAAAATCTTTAAAAAAAAATAGAAAATAAAAAACACAAATGTTGGCAAGGGTATGAAGAAATTGGAACCCTTGTACACTATTTGTGGGACTGTAAATTGGTGCCGCTGCTATGGAAAACAGTATGGAGGATCCTCAAAAAATAAAAATAGAAATACCAGATGACCCAGCAACCACACTTCTGGGTATATATCCAAGAGAATTGAAAGCAAACTATTGAAGAGGTTATTTGCACACTCAGGTTCATCACAGCACTATTTACAATAGCCAAGAGATGGAAACAATCCAAATGTCCATTGATGGATGAATGTGTAAACAAACTGTCACATATACATGAGATGGAATATTATTGAGCCTTGGCAAAAAGAAATCCTGTCATATGCTACAAAATGGATGAACCTGAAGGACATTATACTATGTGAAATAAGCCAGTCACAAAAAAAAACAAATACAGTGTAGTCAAATGTATAGAAATGGAAAGTAGAATGGTGGGGCTAGAGGGAGGAAGAAGGGAGAAGGTGCTTAATAAGTATAGAGTTTCAGTTTTACAAGATGAAAAAATTCTCAAGATCTGTTTCACAAAAATGTGAATATATTTAACACTATAACAGTATGTTAGCTAAATATATAATGTTAATATCTTAATAATATGCTAATAATATATTGAACCATACCCTTAAAAATGGTGAAGATAGTTAATTTCAAATTATGCTTATTTTTTTAACCACAGTAAAGAAAGTCTGTGTATGTGTATAATTCCATCTAAATATTCATGATCAATAGCAGCCACTCTTTATCTGGCCAAGAAGATACGTGCTGAAAATTGTAAAAATAAAATAATCTCAGCAAGCTAGGAATAGAGGGGAACTTTCTCAAACTGATAAAGAACATCTACAAAAAAACTATAGCTAACATCATACTTAATGGTTAGAAACTTGAAGAATTCCCGCTAACATCAGGAACAAGAAAAAGGTATCTCCTCTTACCACTGCTTTTAAACATCATACTGGAAGCCCTAACTAATGCAATAAGAAAAAGAAATAAAATGTAAGCAGACTGGAAAGGAAGAAATAAAGCTGTTTGTAGATGATGTGATGTCTATGTAGAAAATTTGAAAGAATCAGCAACAAAAAAATCTGGAACTAATAAATGATTATAGCAATGTTGCAGGATACAAAGTTAATATACAAAAATCATCTGCTTTCCTTTATACAGCAATAAACAAGTGGAATTTGAAATTAAAGACACATTGCCATTTACATTGGGACCTCAAAAACATGAAATAAGTATAAAGTGAACAAAATATGTAAAATATCTATATGGGGAAGACTATGAAACTGTTGAAAGTCATCAAAGAATAAATAAATGGAAAGAAATTCCATGTTCATGGCTAGGAAGACTCAATATTGTCAAATGCCAGTTCTTTCCAACTTGATCTATGGATTCAGTGCAATCCTATTCGAAATCCCAGCAAGTCATTTTGTGGATATCAACAAACTAAAGTTTATATGGAGAAGCAAAACCAGAATAGCCAACTTGATATTGAATGAGAAGAACAAAATCAGAGGAGTGATGCTACCCAACTTCAAGACTTATTGTAAAGCTACAATAATCAAGACAGTGTGATATTCAAGAAGAAATACACAAATGAATTCACAGAACAGAATAAAGAGCTTTCCCAGATACAGACTCACAAAAATACAATCAACTGATCTTTGACAGAGAACAAAGGCAATACAAGGGAGCAAAGATAGTCTTTCAACAAACAGTGCTGGAATTATATGGCATCCACATGCAAAGCAAAGAATCTAGACAAATTCTTCACAAGAATTAACTCAAAATGGATTATATAATATTCTTAAATTACATAATGCAGAAGGAAATAAGCCCCCTTGAATAAGAGTCAGCAGAAACTGCAAATAAGAAAAACAGATGTAAAAATGCATCAAATGTTGACATTGTCAGAGAAAAATTCCAAACACATATTTAATATCATTAAAGAAATAAAATAATGTTTAAATGTGCACAGAACAAGATGCTTTCAAAAATGACTGCTTATATTTTTTAAGGACCCAAGTAGATTTCCTAGAAATGAAAATTAATATAATTTAAATAAGTAATGTCAATTGAAAGGTTAAATACCTTGCTGGAGCTGAGGTCTGAATTAATGAACTAGACAATAGTTCTAAACAAATTACCCAAAATGCAGCACAGAGAAGCAAAAAGGAGGAAAAATATGAATGACTAGTTCAAGAGACTAGACAATAATTCACAAGAAAGGTAAGAATAGGGTGTGCCATAAACTGAGTATTTGTGTTTCCCCCAAAATTATTGCAACCTAATTCCCAATGTGAGGGTATCAGGAGGGGGGCTTTGGGAAGTGGTTAGGTCATGAGTGTGGAGCCCTCATGAATGGAATTAGTACCTTTATAAAAGAGACCCCAGAGAACTCCCTTACCCCTTCTGCCATGTAAACATACAGCAAAAAGATGGCCATCTAAGAACCAGGAAATGGGCCCTCATCAGTCACTGAATCTGCCCACACCTTAATCTTGGACTTCCTAGCCTCAGAACCATGAGAAATAAATTTGTTTGTAAGCCAGCCAGTCTATGGTATTTCACTACAGCAGCCCAAATAGACTAAAACAAGGTTGGATCTAGGTTTCAGGCCATCTCTTCTATAAGATGTGTACAGCCAGATTCACATACTGAACTTGTGCCCCCTGAAAAGATGTCCCTTCATTACTACTTTTCAGAACCATACTTGTGTTAGACTTTAATGATCATTCCAGAATAAGGTGCAGACCCACAGGGAGAACTTGAAGAGAAACAATAAATGGATGCTGGTCACAAGTGGGATATGAGGGTCTCCTGGGTGGCTCAGTCGGTTGAGTGTCCAACTCTTGATTTTGGTTCAGGTCATGATCCCAGGGTCATGGGATCCAGCCCTATGTCGGGATCCATGCGTGGAACCTGCTTGGGATTCTCTCTCTCTCTCTCTCTCTCTCTCCCTCTGCCCCTCTCCCCAACTTTCTCTCTCTCTCAAATAAAAAATTAAAAAAAAAAAAAACGAATATGATACTTTACAAGAATCTTATAACTTAACTTTTTCCTGAGGATTTTCACTTCTGAAATTCTCCCTGCACTCTGAAACAAGAGCTGTCTCTGACCCATGCACAGTTTTACCTATACCTTCCTGGCCTTCTGTAACGGTAGTTTGGAGTTTTAAGTTCATAGTGCAAGAGGTGTGGAGAAGCTTCTCTGTGAGGCCTGAACAGTACTGGTCTGGATAGCAGTTGGTGGGGAGTTTGGGTCTAGGCTGTGCCAGCAAAGCACCAGGTCCTGAGTGACTGGTGTGTGTGTGTGTGTGTGTGTGTGTGTGTGTGTGTAATGTGTGGAGCCTGGAGCAGAAACCCCTTTGCCCAGCTCAAAGGACAGGGATGCAAAGGGCCTTGGTGAGTTCTCCCACCCAGTGTGGGACAGTGCGTGTCTTATTGTTTCCTGGATACCAGAGCACTGAGAAAGGGCAGAGATGCCCCAAATATTGCCCAGAACCAGGTGGTGTGCTGACTGCTGACTTGGTTTTATGCCTGGCTTTCCCACTCAAAGAACCAAGGCACGAAAAAAAAAAAAAAAATCAAGAAACCAAGACAAACAGCTGGTTTTCGGGTTATTCTTATGAATCACCCAGGTGTCTTACTTCCCCCTCCTTGTCGTTTGAAGTTTGAATTTGGTCATTTCTCCTCACCCTGGCCCCCACTGAAATGTTAAAGCAATGCTGAGGGACTCTAGTGAAGGTGGGTATTATCTGTGGTTCCCACTAGCTACACAGCAGGGACTCCTGTCACTATAAATAAAAAAGTCAGCCACATCTTAACAATTAATGAGCTGTCTCTTAAAGAATGAAAACAAACAATTTCACGATTAAAGGGAAAAGAAAGATTAAAGGGGAAACAAAAATCAGTGGTTGTGTAGGTCCAGTTTTAACCAGATGTCTTTCTTCTCCTGAGGGGGAATTGAACCTCCAGAGGAATTAAGTTGGACCTACATTCAACATTCCTCTCCCCTGTCTCCCATAGTTGTTCCCCAAAAGTCAAATTAGGTTCAGGTTGTGTGACTTTCCCTCCCAGCCATAGAAGCTATGGCCCCAGGGACAAATGATTTCTAATATGGCCTCCAAGGAGGGCCCCAGCCAAGGCCAGGTAAAGCCATATTGGCTTTTGCAACCACCTGTTCTCTCCCCCTCTCTGCTCAGACAGCCGTTGGAGATGAGCTATAGAATGTGTCCACAGCAGAGAGAGCGAGAAATCAGCAGAAGAGGCAACCAAGAGCCTCATCAAATCAATTTTATCACATGTGTCTTACCAGCCTATAGGACCACCCAAAAGATAAAAATCTAAGTGTTTGTTCCTCATTCTTCAGAGCAGTTGTCATAGGCTCCTCTGTCTAACACAGTGGTTCTCAACCAGGGAGCTGTTTCTGGCCAACCGAAGGGCCAACCGAAATGGGAGTGCTGCTGGCATCTACTGAGTAGAGGCCAGGGATGCTGCTAAACATCCCATAATGCACAGGTCAGCCACCACCCCCACCAACAACAAAGAATTCTCTATCCAAAAATTTCAATACTGCTGAAGTTATAAAGCTTGCTCTCATTTTTCCGAGTCCAAAATTGCCATCAGTGGGTTTTCTTCATTTATAATACCATATGTATTAGTTTTCTACAGCTGCCATAACAGAGCACCACAAATGGGGTGGCTTAAAACAACAGAAATGTATTCCCTCATTGTTTTAGAGACTAGAAGTCCAAAATCAAGGTGTCAGCAGTGCCATGCTCCCCCCCAAAGTCTCTAGGAGAGGACACCTCCATGCCTCTTCCAGCGTCTCATGGCCCCGAGCGTTCTTTGGCTTGCAGCAGCACAACTGAATCTCTGCATCCATCTTCACATGGCCTTCTTCCCGTGTGTCTCTCTTTGTTCTCTCGTCGTCTTATAAAGAACCTAGGCACTGAATCTAGGATGATCCAAAATCTAGGATGATTTTATCTCCAGATCCTTAACTAATCACATCTGCAAAAAAAAAACAATTTATAAATAAGGTCAGGTTCTGAGGTTCCATGGAGACATGAATTTGTCATTGGTTGGGGGGGGGGGGAGGTGGATACTATTCAACTCAATACACTCTAGAAAGGAGTGACGTTTTAGCTGAGAGGAGTGGTAGTAGATTTAGAAAACAAAAAGCCCTCGGTGCCCACTCTTACTTCTTAAATAGCCAGGCTGCAGCTGCAGAGAATCAAAAGTAAAGCAGGTAAATCTAGCAATACCCAGCTCTCTACTACCAATTTTAGATGCCAGAAAAAGTAAGCCCGTCCTCTTTTGTGTGTTTCTCCTGCTCAAAGCCTTTCTCTCTCCCCGATAGCATAGGAAAATGAACTTCATAGGAACACCAGGGCCTGTAGGGAGTCTGGGCCTTCCATGGCAGTTTTAAAGCATGGTAATGAATTCTTTGGCACTTCTCCCATTGAAAGGGGGAGAGCATATCCCTGTCTTAGTCCATTTGGGCTGCTACAACAAAATTCCACAGACTGCCTGCCTTATAAACAAAAGAAATGTATGTCTCATAGTTCTGGAGTCTGAGAAGTCCAAGATCAAGTCACCAGCAGATTTGGTGACTGATGAGAGTCTCCCTCCTAGCTGCCAAAAGACCCTCTTTTCGATGTATGCTTACATGGCAGAAGAGGTGAGGGAGTTCTCTGGGGTTTCTTTTATGGGGACTCTAATTGCATTTGTGAGAGCTCCACCCTCATGATATAATCACTTCCCAAAGGCCCTACCTCTAAATACCCTCACACTGCAGATGAGGTTTCAACATGCGAATTTTGGGCACATTCAGTCTATAGCAGTCCCCTGCCCCTGAATCTGGGTGAGCTTGTGTCTGCTTTAATAGAGAGGGAGAAAAGTAAACAGCACAGGTAGTGGAACCTGGCCCGGGAGCCAGTCCAGTCTGAATTTTTGGCATTTGCCTCTACACTGCCTTGCTTTGATGCACAACATACCTGGAATGGTTACCTACACTCTCTTCAGGCAAATTAAATTTTCTGGAAGTTTGTGTTTATAATAAAACTAAATTAGGGCACTGTTGAAAGCGGCATAGCATCTCAGGAAGGCTTAATCAAATCAGAACATCCTCAGGCACGTTTTTCCCCAAGATAGTACAACCAGTGTTCATTTGGCTCCCTTGTGTAGATGTTTTCTTACAAGCTCACAACAAATATTCTTCTTGACAGTGAGAGACCTTGCAAAGGACAGAGTCCTGTTTTCCAAGTCTAGGCCCTGGGGCTTTAAAACTCTTCATATCCCTTCAGATCAGTTCATACAAAAGGAAAATAAATGTATCTTGTTTACCATGTGACTTGTAAAATAGAAAGGTGGATGGGGCACCTGGGTGCCTCAGTCAGTTAAGCGACTGGCTTTGGCTCAGGTTTTGATCTCACAGTTCGTGAGGTTAAGTCCCCGTATCGGGCTCTGTGCTGACAGCTCAGAGCCTAGAGCCTTCTTCAGTTTCTGTGTCTGCCTCTCTCTCTGTCCCTCTCCCGTTCACGCTCTGTCCCTCTCTGTCAAAAAATATATAAACGTTAAAAAATAATAATAAAATAAAATAGAAAGTTGGAGAAACAATTTTGTATTAAATTATTTTAAGCAACGCTTCAGGCTTCCAGTTTCTGGTGCAGCATATAGGGAAGTCATCAGTTCATCCTAACAATAAGTACAAAGGTGAACAAACTGACAAACAACAACTCTTCTTAGACCCACCAGAAAATGGAGGTCACAGGACAAACTGCTGCCCCCAGAGCAAAACATCTGTGGGAACCATTACTGGGATAGGAAAACCTAAAGTATAAGTGACGAATTGGTGGATGGTCAATAATTCGTGAATCTCAAGTCTAACAGTTAAAAACTCCGGGGGCTCCAGTCTTAGTGGAGGATGAGGTGGGGAACATTTTTTTGAGATTCTCACAAAAAAAGATCCCCTGGTGCTTCCAGGAAAAGGGAAAAGAGCGTCATGTTAAAATACACTAGAATATTCTGTTCTTAACAAGGTCTTCCCTCAAGGGAAACAATTTTACCAGAGCCTAACCTACTGAGGTTCTAACAGAACCTAACTAGCCTAGGAGAAGACAAACACTTAACCTCACCCCCTCGACTTCCTGTCCCACCTACAGTGGGGGAAAAACTGAGAAAGAAGCATCTGTGAAGGTCGCAGCCCAGGGACACAGGATCACTGAAAGACTGAGTTCTAATCATAAGACTACAAAACACCCCCCTCCCTCCATATCTCACCACTACAGCCTTAATAACCCATTTACTTCAGTTGCTTTTACCCAGTACATCATGTCTGGCTTTCAACAAAAAAATACAAGGCATACTAAAGGCCAAAAAATGCAATTTGAAGAGACAGAGCGAGTATCAGAATCGGGCTCAGATATGCCAAGGATGTTGTTTATATCAAGCGTTGAAAGAGGGGTTGTGAGGTCTCCAACTATAATCATAGATTTGTCTATTTTTCCGTTCTATTCTGTTCATTTTTGCTCCACATATTTGCTGTTCTCTTTGGTGGGTATGCACTGAGAATTACTAAATTGTTTTCTTGGTGAATTGCCCCTTTTATCGTGACATAATGTCCTTCTCTGTCTCTGGTACTTTTCTTTGTTCTGTTATGTACTTTATCTAATATGAATATAGCCACCCCTGCTTTCTTTTGATTAATGTTTACATGATATATCCTTTTCTGTGCTTTTACTTTTTTTTTAAATAATTTTAACCATTTTAAGTGTACATTCAGTGGCGTCTGAGGGGCATCTAAGAGCATTCACATTGTTTGTTGTGCAACCATCACCACTATTCACATCCAGAAACTTTTCATGTTACAAAACTGAAATTCCACACTGATTAAACCACAGCTCCGTTTTCCTCTCCCCACCATCCCCTAGAAACCACCATTCTACATTCTGCCTCTTTGAATTTGACTACTCTAGATACCTCATATAAATGGAATCATACTTTACATGTCCTTTTGTTACTGGTTTATTTCACTTAGTATAATGTCTTCAAGGTTTATCCTTGTGTTCCCATGTATCACACTATCCTTCCTTTTCTAGGTTGTATAATATCCCATTATATGTACCACATTTTATTTATCCATTAATCCATCAATGGACACTTGGGTTGCTTCCCTTTTTGGCTATTGTAAACAGTGCTGCTATAAACATGGATACACAAATATTTGTTCAAATCCCCACTTTCATTTCTTTTCGGTGTATACCCAGAAGTGGGATTGCTGGATGAAATAGCAATTCTATGTTAAGCTTTTTGAGGAACCAGCATACCATTTTCTACAGTGGCTGCAGGGTTTTACATTCCTGTCAATAATGCATAAGAGCTCCAGTTTCGGAGCTGGGTGGCTCAGTCATTTGAGCGTCTGACTCTGACTCAGGTCATAATCTCACAGTTCATGAGTTCGAGCCCCACATCAGGCTCTCTGCAGTCAGTGCAGAACCTGCTTCAGATCCTCTGTCTCCCTCTCTCTTTGCCCCTCCCCCACTCATTCTCTCTCTCTCTCTCTCTCTCTCTCTCTCTCAAAAATAAACATTTTAAAAAAAAAAAGAGTTCCAGTTTCTCCATATCCTCATTACCCCTTGTTATTCTCTTTTTGTTTGTGTAGGTTTTTTATAAAACAGCCACACTAATGGATGTGAACTGATTCTATCCTTTTACTTTTAACCTGCCTTCATCATTATATTTGAAGTGAATTTCTTATATAGTTTCTTACATAAGTGAATCATGTTTTTTTTTTTACCTCCTTGGCCAATCTCTGCCTTTTAATTAATTGATGTTTTTTAGACTATATACAGTTAAAGCAATTATTAATATGTTAAGGCTTAAGCCTGCCATTTTATTTCTGTTTTATGTTTGTTCTCTCTGTTTTTAATTTATCTTTTTATTTTTCCTGACTTTCATTGGGTTGCTTAAACACTTTGTAGAATTCCATTTGGATTTATCTATTATTTTTTAGTATATCTTTTATATAGCTTTTTAGTGGTTGCTTGAGGCATTACACTATGCTTACATAACTTGTAACTGTCTACTGGTAACATTTTACCAGCTTGAGGGAAGTATAGAAACCTTGCCTCCCTTTATATCCCTTTACCTTCCTCTGTTTACAGTATAACTGTCTTAAATATTTCCTCTACATACATTTAGAACCACATCAGATAGCATTCTAACTTTTGCTTCAACCATCAAAAATAATTTAGAAAACTCAAGATGTAAGGCCTATTATAATTACCTATATTTTTGCTTACCATGTTTTTTTCTTCTTTCTGATATTCCAGAATTCCTTCTTTTTTCATTTCCTTTCTGTTTGGAGAACTTCCTTTAGCCATTCTGTTAGGATAGGTCTGCTTACCACAAATTCCATTAGCTTCTCTTCATCTCAGTGTATCTTGATTTCCTCTTCATCTCTGAAGAATATTTTTAGTGGCTATAGAATGCTAACCTTAATGCTAATTCTTTCTCTTTTTTTTTTCAGCACTTTAAAATAATTATGCTGGGGTGCCTGGGTGACTCAATTGGTTGAGTGTCCACCTTTTGATTTCGGCTCAGATCATGATCCCAGGGTCATAGGATCGAGCCCCTCATTGGGCTCTGCACCAAGTGTGGAGCCTGCTTGGGATTCTCTCTCTCTCTCCTTCTGCCCCTCTCCCCAACTCACACTCATTCTCTCTCACTCTCAAATAAAAAAATAAAATAAAATGGGGCACCTGGGTGGCTCAGTGGGTTAAGCCTTCAACTTCGGCTCAAGTCATGATCTCACTGTTGGTAAGTTCGAGCCCTGCAAGGGGCACTGTGCTAACAGGTCAGAACCTGGAGCCTGCTTCAGATTCTGTGACCCCTCTCTCTCTACCCCTTCCCCGCTTGTGCTCTGTGTGTCTCTCTCTCTCTCTCTCTCAAAAATAAATAAACATTAAAACTTTAAAATAAATAAATAAATAAATTTATGCTGATTCCTTCTGGTCTCCATTGTTTCTGATGAGGAATTAGAAATCTGATAAGAAATGAAAAAACAAGTTTCTTTTTGTTAAAAAAAATTTTTTTTAAGTTTACTTATTTTGAGAGAGAGAGAGAGCACAAGCAGGGGAGGGGCAGCCAAGCAGGCTTCGTGCTGTCATCATGGAGCCTGATGAGGGGCTTGAACCCACAAACTGTGAGATCATAACCTGAGACACAACTAAGAGCTGGGTGCTCAACTGACTGAGCCACCCAGGCGCCTGGCAGATAAGTTTTTTTTCTATAGGTATGGTGTTGTTTTTCACTAGTTGCTTTCAAGATATTTTATTATTTGTCTTTGGTTTTGGGGAATGTGATTATTATGTGTCTTGATGTGGTTTTGTTTGAGTTTATCTTATTTGTATTTTCCTCAGCTTCCAGAATCTGTAGTTTTATACCTCTTGCTCTTTCTTCTGTCACTTCTGTTCTGCTGTTGAGCCCATCTATTGAGGATTTTGGGGGCGGGGGGGATGTTATCATGTTTTTCAGTTATGAAATTCCATTTGATTTTCTTTATATTGTCTATTGCATTGCTTGTATTTTCTGCTTCTTTGCTGGGGCTTTCTATTTTTTCATTTATTTCAACCATGTTCATAATGACTTAATTAAGAATTTTGATCATGATTGCATTAAATCATCATCAGAGGCGCCTAGCTGGCTCAGTTGGGAGGGCATGTGACTCTTGATCTCAGGGTCATGAGTTTGAGTCCCACATTGTGTGTAGAGATTATAAGGAAAGGAAAGGAAAGGAAAGAAAAAAGAAAAGAACTCATCAGATAATTCTAACATCTTGTCATTTCAGTGTTGGCATTTATCAATTGTCTTTTTGCATTCAGTGTGAGATCTTCTTGGTCTTTGGTATGATGAGCAATTTCCAATTGAAACTTGGGACATTTTTATATTATTTTCTGTTTTAACTGGTCTTCTTTGACACTGCACAAAGCAGGGGAAGGGGGTGGTCATGCTGCCTCATCATTGCCATGTGGAGGTAGAATTCCAGGTTTCCCATTCAGCTTCCATTGATATCTGGGAGTGATGGGGATCCTTATTACTTACTGCTGGGTGGGAGTTCTGGCTCCCAGCATGGTCTCCACTGACATCACCGTGGGGATGGTCTTTTTGCCACTGGACAATGATGGAAATCCTGACTCTCCATTAGGTCTCCTGTGACACTACCCAGTCAGGGATGGGGCGGGGGGGGGGGGGGTTGGGGAGGAGATGCATTATTATTCTTGGGTCAGAGTGGAACTCCATGTTTCCTATGTGGTTTCCACAAACACTGTGGGAGGGGAGGGTGCAAAATTACCAGCCAGCATGGCCTCCTACGTGGCTTTCTCCAATATCACTTTGGTGAGGGTGTTGGGGCTCCTCATTATAGCCTCATGAAGGTGGAAGTCTAGATTCCCCCATGGGGCCTTCACTGCTAAAGGCAGAGGAAGGGCCACAATTTGTTTCTGTGGTGTTGTTCTTGTCTAAAAGTTTTCTGTCTTAGAAAACCACTCCCCGGGGCGCCTGGGTGGCTCAGTCGGTTAAGCGTCCAACTTCAGCTCAGGTCATGATCTCGCGGTCTGTGAGTTCAAGCCCTGCGTCGGGCTCTGTGCTGACCGCTCAGAGCCTGGAGCCTGTTTTGGATTCTGTGTCCCCCTCTCTCTGACCCTCCCCCATTCATGCTCTGTCTCTCTCTGTCTCAAAAATAAATAAACGTTAAAAAAAAAAAAAAGAAAAGAAAAGAAAACCACTCCCCTGGTACTTTGGCTAGAGAAAACAGACTTTGACAGGAACTTTTTTGGCCTGTGCTTGTTGCTGTTTCCAATTTTTTCAGCCCCAAATCTTAGAAATTTGAGGCAAAAAGAAAACGCAGAGAACTCATCACTGTGTATTCCCTTGGGTCCCAAGTTCTCTACCCTGTCTGCCTTCTTTTCACTACCTTTCAAAGTCTTCTTATGTTTGGTTTATGTATAAAGTCCATGGTTTCCAATTGTAGTTAATAGAAGGCATAGGGAAAAGTATGTCCATCTTCCCAGAAGTAGAAGTTTGAGAGAATGAATTTTAGCCTGGTTTTTTGTACTGAAGTTGATATCAAGAATAGCATAGTCTTATTTAGTCAAAATAAATAAAGACTACAGAAATTTTGTATAGCCAAAGGCATGAGAATTAACATCAGAACTTACCACTCTGTTCTGATTCCCATTAATATTGTGCCTTGCAAATAATATTCCCTTTATGATCAAAAACATCTGGGAAAGTCTTCATTTTATGTCCCTCCCTTTGAGGACATATTAAAGGCTCTGAGAAGATCTGCAGTAAAGAATATGTTTAATTTTTTTATCCAGTGTTTTCCAAATTATTTTAAGCATAGAACATGTTTTCCCAGAATATCTAATAATATCTTGTAATAGCATCCACTTTGGAAATACGGAGCCGCACATAATCCAGGGAGTTATCTCAGCACCCAGGATCTACAAGGGAGGGACTGGTATCTTACTTTATGAAATATCCTCCCTTGTCTCTGGAAGGGTGGACCTTCCGTCTTGATGGGGCACATACAGTAGAGTGGTAGAGGAAGCATAATAATCTTTTGCATTTTTCCAACACTAGTAACATTTGTTTTTACTCTCTTTTATTTACCTTTTTATTTCTTTTTATCTGTACACTACTCCCACAAGGTTGAGGAGAAAGTGTGACTATCCCTATTCCGTAGGTGACAAAGACCCAAAGAAATGTGAGTTTGTTCCTAGAAGAACCAGAACTAGCTCTGTAGCCTTTAGATTACAAAGATCCTTCATAATTACTGAGTCCCTGCAATTTCTGACCAGAGCCCTGTCCTGCCAGACGTGGGGGCAGTCTGACCTCCTGGGCCAACCCTTTGACGTTGTAGGCCCTGAATCCTAGCAGGCCTCCCTCAGGCCCCTCTGGCAGAAGCATATCCATAGAGCATCTAGAAACTTGCTCCCTGCTCACTACTCCACACAGGGCTCTGCCAGGATGGCCTTCCTGCTTTCCAGAAAACTTTGTTCCACGGAAAACAAGTGCTGTTTTCCAGAACAAAACCTCTGGGGAGGTGAGGGGAAGCTAGAATCCTAAATACAGGATGAGGATCAAAATTGCTCCCTGGCCCTCACTTCCTCTTTGGCCACCACAGCCTACTGTGCGACTCAAGACAGGAAGTGGCTGGGACTTCAGAAGGCATTTACAGAGAAGAAATGTTCCCAGTAAACATAACATCCAAGCAGCAACCCCGTGATCCCAGAACAACACAATAGTAATTTGTCTGCCACATTGCCTTCAGGGAATCAGGAGGAGGAAATGACCACTCTCTTATTTTGAAGAAGGTTCAGCACGAGGGCAGAATCATTGAATAAAGTGAGACACTGGATGATGCTGTAAAAACTAAACATTTGTCCCAGAAAAGAGCTCCTGTCTGAAGGTCTTGATATTCATTTTCCTCTGTGGTGATGTCGCAGCTCCCCTTATCTCTGCAAATGATCAGAGAGGAGGGCAATTCTTCAGTGGGGGATGAGATGAGAGAGAACAAGGGACTTTGGGGTTGATAACACTTCTCTCTGACTTGCCTTGCCAGAGAATGGAATTTACGGTTGCCCACAATTAGTTCTTCCCTTCTGCTTAGCAATTCTTCTTACTGCTGAGGACATTAACTGAGACATTACATTCTTAAATAGTCTTCACTCAAGGCCTGACTGCTGCAATGGCTATAACGATCCTTGGCTTTAAGTCACTGATGACTGCTGTTAAAATCCAGCTATAAAATGTGAGGGGGGGAAATAGTGTCAGTCGTTAACTCTTTAGCTTGAATTAGTTTTTCCAGCATGACCAGATATGCTCAAGGAAGCAAATGTGGACACAAGACAGATTTGACTGAGAGGAAGATCAGAAAAATGTGGAACACGTCCAAACAGTAGGCCCAAGCAGGGCCCAGAAACCACAGTGGTCAGCTTGGAGCCAGTGTGAGAGCCCCAAGTGCTTGAGGTAGGCCTGGGCAGGCAGTGAGAATGAGGGAGAGGCATACTTTATTTATTTTTTTATTGAAATACATCTGATGTAAAACATTGTGTAAATTTAGGGGGTAGAACATGTTGATTTGCTACATTTGTATATTATAACATGATTATTATTGTGTATATTGTTATGATAATTAGCACCTCTATCACGTCACGTAATTCTTTTTTGTAGTGGGAATAATTAATACCAAGTGCCTTAGTGAGTTTGATGATTATAATATGTGATTATTTATACTTACTATACTCTGCACCAGATCTTAGAATGTATTTGCCTACTGGATGTAAGTCTGTCCCCATAAACAACTTGCCTCCCATTCCCCACCCCCCAGGCCCTGATAACTACCATTTTCTTCTCAGTTTTTACAAGTTTGTCTCTTTTGATTCCACATATAAGTGATATCATACAGTATTTGTCTTTCTCTGGTTTACACCTATTAGAATGGGTATCATCAAGAAGATAAGAGATAAGTGCTGGCAAGGATGAGGAGAAAAGGGACCCTTTGTGTACTGTTGTGGGAATGCAAATTGGTTCAGGTGCCATGGAAAACAATATGGAGGTTTCTCAAAAAACTAAAAATAGAACTACCATGTGATCCAGCAATCCTCCTTCTGTGTATATATATATATCCAAAGGAAATGAAAACAGGATAGCAAAGAGATATCATCGGTACCTCCATGTTCATTGTTGCATTATTCATAGTAGCCAAGACATGGACAAAACCTAAGGGTTCACCAACACAAATAGGTAAAGAAGATGTGGCATATATATATATATACAATGAAATATCATTCCATTATGAGAAAACCCTGCTATTTGCAACAACATGGATAAACCTTGAGGATATTATGCTAAGTGAGGAATGTCAAGTGAAAGATCAGAGCGAGCTCACCTCAGACCACAGCTGCACCCTCAGGGGGCCCTGGCATAAATACTGTCTTGTAGGTGAAGATGAAACCAAGAAACAAACACAGTAAAAAACAGCCAGGTTCTCCTCCAGATTGTGTCATCAGCACCTAGCTGTGTGGCCTGGGCAATTTCTTCACCTTCCAGGCAACTCCCTCCTTGAGCTACATCATCTCCAAGGTCACTTTCAGCTCTAACACTGCATGAATTGTCAAGAATATTTTGGGGTATTTTTTATTTTCTTCTTTTTCCTCAGATTTGCATTCTTATTACATATTCACCTCAACCAATTACAGAGGTATATAAAGTAAAGCATGAAACATCCCCGCCCACCTCCCGGACCCACTCCTCTCAGACCATTGCCCCTTCAATTTCATTACTACACAAATTGGATTAGAGCTTAAGACCATGGGCCCTAGAACCACTGGTTCAAATCCACTTCCTGTTCCTTCCCAGCTCTGAGCCCTGAACAGAGCTGTCTTCCCCTGCTTTTTTCCTCAACTGAAAAACCAGGACGATAATAGTATTTTTGTTACTATGAATTAACACAACACTGCCTGGTACATAGTATTCAATACATATTAGCTGTTTTTACTGCAGCAAACCTCCAATTACAGTAAAGGAACAATAAATAGAGCAGACCTGGGTGCTACCTGCAAGGAGTCAGACCAGGCAAATGTTAGCACCACTTTGTGTCTGTTCCATGCCCCTCTGTATGGATATTTTACAGAAAGAAGGAAATGCTAGTTTGAGCAGGGAGTAGATAAGGAACCTCCCAGGACTGTTATACCACACACAGTGACAGTGTGCAATCCCTTCAATCAAAGGAGTCCTCAAAAGGAAGCTGGGCAATCCATTTAAAAACAAGCATCCAGGGGCGCCTGGGTGGCTCAGTGGGTTAAGCATCTGACTCTAGATTTCGGCTCTTGTCATGATCTCCTGGTTCATGAGTTCGAGGTCTGCATCCGCTCTGTGCTGGCACTGTCAAGCCTGCTTGGGATTCTCTCTCTCTCCCTCTCTCCACCCCTCCCCAGCTCACTCTCTCTCAAAGTAAATAAATAAGAACTTTTAAAAAACGAAAAGAAAAAAAAAGAAAAGAAAAAACAAGCATCTGAAAATAGCATTGCAGAAAAGACACCAGAGGGAAAAACTGAATTTCCTATTAACAATGATGTGTTTTTAAAAAATCCATTCAAAGAGCGCCTGGGTGGCTCATTCGGTTAAGTGTCCGGTTTTGGCTCAGGTCATGGTCTCACGGTCCGTGAGTTCGAGCCCGGCGTCGGGCTCTGTGCTGACATCTCGGAGTCTGGAGCCTGCTTCGGATTCTGTGTTTTCCTCTCTGTCTCTCTCTCTCTCTGCTCCTCCCCTGCTCACACTCTTGTCTCTCAAGAATAAATAAACACTTGGGGTGCCTGGGTGGCTCAGTAGGTTGAGCATCCGACTTCGGCTCAGGTCATGATCTCACGGTCTGTGAGTTCAAGCCCCCCATCGGGCTCTGTGCTATCAGCACAGAGCCCGGAGCCTGTTTCAGATTCTGTGTCTCCCTCTCTCTCTCTGACCCTCCCCTGTTGATGCTCTGTCTCTCTCTGTCTCAAAAATAAATAAACGTTAAAAAAATTTTTTTTTAAAAAAGAATAAACACTAAAAAAATTTATTAAAAAAATAAATAAATAATCCATTCGAGGGGCACCTGGGTGGCTCAGTTTGTTGAGCATCCGACTTTGGCTCAGGTCATGATTTCACAGTGAGTTTGAGTGCTGGGTGGGGCTCTGTGCTGACCACTCAGAGCCTGGAGCCTGCTTCAGATTCTGTGTCTCCCTCTCTCTCTGCCCCTCCCCCACTTGCACTCTGTCTCTCAAAAGTAAATAAATGTTAAAAATTAATTAATTAATTAATAAACAGCCCACTGGATGCAGAAATTCCCAATCAGGCATTGTCTGGTGTTGAATACTCTGAAGCAGAGGAAGCAGAAATGCTTTCTGACGAAGAGAGCAAGAAAAATCTCTCCTGTCCCCACACACCCCTGCCTCCCCCAGGTTATGTCCTGCCTCCTTCAGTCTCCATGTGGAAATGAGCTGAAGACATTTCCCAGCTCCCTGGCAGACCCCCAGCCTGAACTGTACTATCGGGCTTCTCCAGGTCACCATTATAACCGCTCACCCCCTGGGCTCTTTCAGTGGCCAGTGACCTCAGGGTCCAAGTCTCCTCCAACAGCCAGGTCCTGGTGAGGTTTTGTCTCCTTCCTGAGTTCCAGCTGCCCCTTCATCTGGTTTCTTAAGACTTAGACATGTTGTAGAGGGGCATCAGGAGCTGGCGAGAAAAGCATGGGCTTTGGAGTCAGGACCTGACGTCACTTTTGTAAGCCTTGGTATTCTTATCTCTAAAATGGGTTAATAATAGTGTCAGCTTCGTAGGCTTGCAGCAGAGACTAGTGAGATGATAATGCAGTAAAATGCCTAGCATCATGCCTGATGTATAGATGATGCCCAATAAGAACGTGTTCCCTTGTCATTTCCTGTTGCAAGTATATGTCAGCCTATGTGCCGCACTAGGCTGTGAGCTCCTCAAGGGAAAGGACTGTCTTCCTCATCTCTATATCTCTCATTCTGTGTGGCTCCAGACTCCAGATTTCTAGTATACAGTGGGTACCCAGTGTATTGCTTATTTATCGCCATAGTAATGTTGCATAGCAAACCAAACTTAAAACATGATTCAGCAGTTAGGCTGTTTACACTAGGCTCAGCTGGGTGGTTTTTCTGGTATGGGCTGGGGTTTGCTGCACATCATATAGGCTCTGACCTGAGGACAGGGGACAGTGGGAGAGGGTGATGGACATGTGTCTTTCATCGAGCAACAGCTGAGCCCGAGTCTGTTCGCATGGCAGCTGGAAGGGTTCTCAGAGTGGCAGAGTGAAAGCCTCTTGAGGACCAGCCTTGAAACTGGCACATTGTCCCTTCCACCACATTCTGTCAACCAAAGCAAGTCACAACGCCAGCTCAGACTCAAAGGGAAGCAAAATAGACTCCATCATTCCAGCTGTTAATGGGGAGAGCAGCAAAGTCACATTTTAACAGACAATGATTCAGAGAGGAGTGGTGATTTATCACCGTTTTTACAGTTTACCACACCCAGTTTTTTTTTTTTTTCCATGAAAGAGGTTAGTTAGGGAGAGAAAAATGA
>NW_026060044.1:0-24651 GCF_023721935.1 Panthera uncia | reverse complement strand
CTAAGTCAGACACTAAACCGACTGAGCCACCCAGGCGCCCCCCCCCCCATCAACTCCATTCTTTAATTATGTTGTCCACTGTACTATCTCTGTGACACTAGGGAATTTTGGGGGAAGCTGAAATTCATTTGAAAAGATATGAATCTTGTATAATTCATGTGTTCAGGGGCCCATAAAAAAACATTAAAATTTAAGAGCCTGGTATAAAAATGAGTGTAATTGCACCTGGTTTGAGATTCCCTTCCATTCTGCGACTCCATTTTAATTTTACTACCACTTAACTTTGCGGTATTTAATTGGAGTGCTGAATACTGATCACTGCAGCATGTGGGTACAGTGGAACGTCCCCCTTTATAAACGGCGCACGGCCTCAGTGGCATCTCTTTTGGTGTACGGGGAAGAGTGTCGTTTAGAGAAGGAAGGGTAATTCAGATTCTTGCAGTCCTCATGGTGGTGTGGGGGACACTGTTTGTAGTGAACAAATGGAATTCTTTGCCATGCTGCGGGAACTCCCATCACAGTCACCTTGCCTCAGTGCCTGTGTCGTCTGTAACCCAGCAGAACATATTGTGTAGAAACATTGCCTACCCTCGGATCCCCAAACCATCTGGCAAATCTTTTGTCTGTTGCTTTTACAAATGGCAGGGTGGCTCAGGAGTAAATTGTCATGAGGGAAAGCAGCCGGCAACAAACACTGCACGCTCCCAGATCGTTTGCTGCGTTAAGTGAGACAACACGTGTGTGGCTGGCGTGCAGCGGGGAGTGGCGTTTGTCGTGGCGTGGACGGTGAGGCGTCTTTGAATCTCAATAAATATTAAGCACAAAGATGAACAGTGTCTCGCTGAACCGTGCAGACCTTCCCTGTAACAATACGTGTTCAAAGTTCCGTGGCAATTTCGATTTGTAGCGAGGTGACAGGGTTAAAACCTCAGCTCTATTGACCTTTAATTTATAAGGGGTCCAGGTGCCATTTTCCCCTAGCCGTGTCTTTATGACACTACAAAGAGAGTCACGTATGAAATCAGAGGATTTCCTCAACATCAAGTCATGAAACTAAATTTCTTCGCAATGGATTTCCTTAAAGTGAGCCTGGATTCCTTCAGGTACCTAACTGTTTTCAGGGAGGTGAGCCCTTTTGCCATTTTTTCCAGGGAAGGGCACCAGGATGTGGTGCGAATAGGGTGCTCAGAGAAGGTGAGCCTGGGAGCGTGTTCCTCCTCCCCCCACCTGACTCGGGCAATCTGTTCACCCTGCAGTTCCTCTCCTGGTGCCAAAGGAAGGCAACCGCAACCACCGTCAGGCAGAAGGAAAGCTTCCCTGGCGCAGTCTGTTACTAACCGATGAAGGTTAAAATAAAGTATGTATGACTTTCAGAGAGGGGCTGCCGTGGAAAATTCTATAGGGCACAAATTCTGGAGTCGGCAGCAAGAAAGTCTGAATTTGGGGTTTCTTTGAGTATTAGTGTGGTCCTTGAGCAAGTCTGTCGGCACATCTCAGGCTCCTTTCACTGTGACCCAAATTGCAGGTGACGTTTCCTATGCTGCATGGTGGTAGTGAGACGCAAGGGTCTAACTCACGGGCGGTAGATCCCATCTGGTGTCCCGCAGAGCTCTGCAGTATGGGGTGGGCCGCTTGTGACTTGGGGCTGCCGGTGCTTCCTACCTGCGTCCCTTTCTGCTCTGCTGACGGGAGCTGCCTTGTCTGGAAATGTCTGGGGTGCTATTCTCTCTTGCTGGGTTTGGAGAGAGTGAGCAGGAGCCTCCAGCTAATGAGGAACTGATTTGCGTGTCCAAAACACTTCTTGCTTCAAGATGGGAGAAGTCTGTGATGTCATTCATACTTCAGACTACGCCGTGGGATCAGGCAGAGGCCGTAGCTCACATCTTTGCCTGACTTTTCCCTCTGTATGTCCTCAGAGAACTCCCCCAATTCGTTAGCACCTTAAAGATACTCATCTCACCCTTTCCTAGGGAAACTGACTGAGATAGCTTATAAGTCTCTGCCGCAAAGGTCATTAGTTCCTCCTTTGTTCTGCCCCTTTCTCCCAGCAACTGTTTCTGACAACTAGATTTGTTTTGCCTGGGAAAATTACTGTGAAATAATAGAAAGTAAAAAAAAAAAATTCTTTTTGTTTTCATTTATTGTTATTTTTTATTATTTTATTTATTTATTTTTACTTTTTTTAAAAGGTTTACTTATTTTTGAGAGAGAGAGAGAGAGAGTGTGTGCACAAATGGGGGAGGGGCAGAGAGAGAGGGAGACACAGAATCTGAAGCAGGATCCAGGCTCTGAGCTGTCAGCACAGAACCCAACGTGGGGCTCGAAGTCACAAACTGTGAGATCATGACCTGAGCCAAAGTCAGACGCTTGACCAACTGAGCCACCCTGGTGCCCCCCAAAAATTCTTAAGTAAATAAAATGTACTTTAAAAAAGTAAAAAGTCAGGCAACAAATTCTGTCAAGTTGTTTACCCTACAAATAAGAAAAGATTTATGTCCAATAATAAAGAACTATACGAAAAAGAGAAGACCAATAAAAGAGCAGTGGAGAATATGGTCCATTGATTTGCAGAAGAGGAAACTGGAGTAGCCCATACAGACATGAAAAAAATTACTCTCATTAGGGAAAAATGAGATTTCAAACCCATTCCGTAGGTAAAGTTAAAATATCTGATAGGATTAGTACTGACAAACATGTGAAACAAACAAACTCAGACTTGCTGGTGAGAATGTTTATGAGCGTTGCCATTTTGGATTGCAATTTCTCAGTCTCTTGTAAGCTTGAAGATACATGTATTTTATAATTCAGCAATTATACTTTTAAGGACTCACTACTCATAAATGTCACACATATACAAGAATGTTCCTGGTGACATCATTTGTTAGAGCAAAAGCAAACACACTGACCAAACTTGGAAACAACCTTAATATTCATTGTCAGGAGAATGAATAAAGCATTTGTAGCACATTTATGGAATGAATCCCAGAGAGCTCTAAAAATAGATGAACCAGAATGACATATGTCAACATGGAAAACCCGGGAGTAAAATGTTGATCAAAGAAACAAGTTGCAGAAGAGGGTGATCAGTATGATGCCATTAACCACTTTTAACTGGAAAAAGTTGTACATATTTTATTTCCGAATATGTACAAATGTCGTAACGGTATACAAATACAGACTTGAGGATAGACACTAACCTTACAAGGTATTAACCTGGAAAGAGGAAGGCTCATCAGCTTGGAGTTGGGAGACACATGGATCTCAACTGTGTGTGCCATGTTTTTGTTCTTTATGTGACAATTCTGAAGCAAATACAGGAAAATGTCCATATATACTATGTCTGGGCTGTAAGACTCCAAGTGTTTTCATTATGCTTTTTCTGTCTGAAATATTGTATTAAAAAATAGAATGCAGCTTCCTCGGTCTGTTTGAGAATTGTGGACTTCTAATAATGCACTGATCCTTTAATGTGCTTGCTCCCTTCCTACCCCTAACTTCGGGCTTGGCTCCCTGAAGTCCCCCACCTGTCCATAGTCTCTTCAAATCTTAGGAGCCCTAGCCTACGCCCTGCCACTTCCAGGCAGCTTTCTGGATGACCACAGACTGCTTTTATCACATCCCTTTACGAAAGCCGCATTATGCCTACTTGACCTATATGACTATGATAAATTGTATGTTTGCCTGTGCGTTGTCCTCTTTAGTGCTTCCAGTGTTTAAATATTGTCTGATGCGTTTTCTAGCCTGGAGAAGTCTGCACTTTCTCCTATGCTTCTCATAAAATGATCTCATAAATACCTCCCTACATTTATCATAAATTACGTCTAGCAGAAATTTCGCTCAAGAAATTAATTTTAGTAATTATAATTAGTTAATTCAGCATTTTTGAGTGTCATTTATGTGTGAGTCATTGCAAATATGCAAAGAAACAGAAGTAGGGTTCTTCCCGGAGACCTCACAGCATGGCTGAATTAAATTGTAGCGTATGTGTGTGTTTCTTTTTATATTCATTCAGCTGTGCAATCAACAAATAATTATTAAACATCAACTCTGAAACCAGGAGTAGAATAAAAAACAAGGTGAGCATATTTCTCCCCTATCTATGATCGATGCTGCCTTGAACTAAAAATAGAGACCCAGGTTTGACAAAAGACTTCTAGGCTGTGTCGAGTACAAGAGGCCATTTGGGATTTTAGCTTGTAAACGGAATTAATGTGCTTTTCAGAACATGTGAATGACATGAAGCATTGCCATTTGTCATGACACTGCCCCAGGAAATCTGGGAACTGTGGTTGTGGTAATCCTATCGATTAGCTGGATCCGATTTCCTCTCCTGTTTACTTACTGGTGAGCATTTGATTTCAGTGACTCTGTCATTTAGTAACACCATGGAATAATCAGTATTGATAAACTTTTCATTAATGACATATTTTTCTTTCTAGTTATGGCCCCTGAAACTACAGCATGAATGAATTCTTGCCTTTTTTATAGCCTCCATACATGTACAACTGACCCTTCAAAGAAGCATGACAACGACTGGACAAGTTTTACTATCTCTATGTGACCAGAGAGGAAAGTGAGTGAGGAGAGTGTTGATGACTTGGGCAAGGCCACACAGAGTTACGGAAGGGCGAAGCGGGAGCTTCTGACTCTTAGACAAGAACTCTTTGCTCCCAATGGTGTTAATCTCTACTTATCAGAAATCCCAGAAAACATGGGGTCTACAGCAAGAATTTTCAACCTCAGCGCTTTGGACATTTTGGCCCAAGTAGTTCTTTGTTGCAGTGTGTGGGGGGTGGGTTCAGCAGAAGTCCTGGCCTTTACCCAGTAGGTGCCGGTACTACCCCCCCACTTCGTGACAACCAGAATGTCTCCAGACAGGGCCGAATGTCCCCTGGAGAGCGAAGTCTCCTCTTGGTTGAGAACCAGTGCCTCTGAGCATTCCTAAACAGCAGTTTAGTTTATTTGTGTTGAAATGCCCAAGCAAAGTACTGAGTGCTCACCAAACCTGAGCACGGAGAAAGATTTCACATCCCAGCCTCGCTGAAATGGATTAGGATCGTGTAACCAGTCCTGAGCATAAGTGGTGTCCACTGCTTCTGGCCTGGTCACTAGCCCCCTGAGTGATTCCATTTCGGTCTCTTTCCATTCAGCAGCAGACATATTTTAAAGACTGACGAGCCAAGAGAAGGGAGAGTCTTGGGTTCCTGGGTCTCTGGAAGGTACAGAGCACTGGCCACATACCATGGGGTTGTGGCTTGAATGAGACTGAGACCTTCGTTTGTGATAAAGTCACCAAAACCTGGGGGTTGTATGTTATGGAAATTAGCATACCCTGAGTATTAGAATGACATTTGTTTTTAATTGTTTATATTTTAATGTCTCAATTTTAATTTTCATCCTAGTAATGCATATACATAATAGAGGTCAAATATTGATAATTTGAGCAATTACCTTCTGCTCCATAATACTTTCTGGTGGTTGAGGCATGAACACTGCTACTCTTTTCCACAACCTCCCTTTTCCTACTTAACATATGTTTTCTCCAGTGATCACTATGCAAATATTGTTCACTGCTAAGCCAGGTACTGCAGAATAACCTTGTCTCCTTCTTTATATGACTTTGTACTATTTCCCTAGTCCATAACTCTTTGGATCTGTGGTATTTCCCCACGTTGCCTTGGTTTTCCTATGGTCTTACTAAGATATGTATATCTTGAGATGTGTATATTTTTTTCAGAAGGCCAGAACATCTCTGCTACAGGCCTACTATTGAGCTCAATCAGATTTTTTTAAATTTAAATTAAAAAAAATTTTTTTGAAAGAGAGTGAGCAGGGGAGGGGCAGAGGGAGAGAGACAGAGAGAGAGAGAGAGAGAGAGAGAGAGAGAGAGAGAGAATCCTAAACAGGCTCTATGCTCAGCATGGAGCCCAACATTGGACTGGATCTCACAACCCCAGGATCATGACCTGAGCTGAAATCAAGAATCAGATGCTCAACTGACTGAGCCACCCAGGCACCCCTCAAACAATCAGTTTCTTAAAAATTTTCTCAAGACTTCTCCCCCAGAGCCTTCTGCCTTTGCAGTAGAATTATGATTTCTTTTTAGGCTACACAGCCACCTTCCTTAGGTTTTTCTTTATTCTTCTCCCATGTGGGATCTCCTGTTTCTTTCTTCCCTTGCAGTCATGTGTAGTTTAACTAGAGTGCATCCTCAAATAACTGTCTAGAAATAGATGTATGGAGAGTAAATTTCTTGAGACCTTGCATATGTGACAATGTCTTTACTCTTCTCTCATAGTTGACTAAGAGTTTGAATGTCTGCATTCTAGATGTTAAACAGAATATTGATCCTTCATCTACTATGTTCTGTTTTATAGTATAGCTATAGGGAAATTCAATGGTGTTCTGACTCCTGATCTTCTGTGATTTGCCTTTTTCCACGGGATTCTCGTATTTTTCAGTTTCAGGGAGTTTTCTTGTGTTTCCAAGAATTTCCTGCGCAGTTTTCTCTTCTTTCTCTCTAGAACTCATTTGCATGGAGCGTTGAGCTTTCTCACAGAGCCTCTATTTAAAAAAAAAAAAATCTTCCCATTCCCTATTCTTTGTCCTTTTGTCCTGTGAATTCATTTGGTTTTATTTTACGGCTCTTCTGCTGAATTATTTATTTTGATGGTGATGTTTTTAATTTCTAAGAGTCCTTCACTGTTTTCTGAGTGTTCCTTTTCAGTGGCAGGCTGTTCTTGTTTTGAGGAGCCAGTCTATATTCTGTGCTTTCTCTCTAGATATTCTATTAAAGTCTCACAGGTCAGTATTTAGACTTTCATTTGACTTAAAATCATCTTAACCAGCCCTGGCTACCTCTGATGACCCTGAATCCAGAGTGATCATTTGTGGTTCAGTTATAAACCTCTGGTCTTCCTGGGCATGAGAAAGGGGTTCCATAGGTCCTGCCTCTCTCTTTTCTGTCTTCCTGCCAGCATCCAGCTACTCCAGCCTTCCGTCATTCCTGGTACTTCTAAATGCTGAGACTCAGGAATTCTGCAGGCCAAACCAGATCACTTCCTGGTGGTGTTTTCATCTATAGACATTTTGGTTGTAACTTTCTCTAATCTGCTGAGTCCGATACTAGCTCTGTACCTACTTTCACTTTTCCAGAATGGAGCCGAAATTGCTGATATGCTGTTGTTGCCTCTTTTGATCGATTTGTCTTGTTTTCTTGTCATTCCTTTGCTTTCATCCTGGCTGGGTTTTATGTAGAATATAAGTGATAAATGTCTGCGGTCTGTTCACCATTTTTCACCAGGAACCTCCCTCAGGAAAGTAACTTCTTTGATTTACTTTGTAGTGTAAAGGAGATCATAAAAAAGGATTTTTGATGGTTAGGATATGCTTTAGATTCTTTAAGTCCTCCTGAAATGCTGAGTTTTTCCCCTTAATCAGCTTTGAGGAGACAACTGGCGTGTCCAAATCATCTTGAGTAAACAAGACTTTCACACTGCAGACTCTGCAGCCTGGCCAGCTTCATGGACGTGTGGCCTGTGTAGTCATTCACTGCTCTGTTCCCAGAAGGGTCCTGCACATGGTTTAACGCTCTGCAATCCCTGTCTTGAAATTCCTAATGTTTTTTGGAGAAGGGACCACATTTTTAATTTACCCTAGACCCTGCAAATTATGAAACTGATCCCTTCCCTGAAGTATAAATACCCTGATGTCTAAATATGCCTCATAATGCCATACAGTCTCAGAGTTATCAGCTCAAACTTTTTATTTATTTATTTATTTATTTATCCATTCATTCATTCATTCATTCATTTTAAAGTTTATTTATTTTGAGAGAGAGAGCAAGCACAAGCATGGGCGGGGGCGGGGGCGGGGGCGGGGGCAGGGGAGAGAATGAGAGAGAGAGAGAGAGAGAGAGAGAGAGAGAAAGAAAGAAAATCCCAGCAGGCTCCATGCTGTCAGTGTCAAGCTTGACACGGGGCTCGATCCCACGAACCGTGAGATCATGACCTGAGAGCAAGAGCCAGATGCTCAACCGACTGAGCCACACAGGTGCCCCTCAAGCTCCTTTTATAAATTCCCTGCCAGTAGCCAGGCAGCTGATGTTGGCTCATTACCAAGGCTGGGTACTCCTGCCTTCTCAGCAGTTCCTTTTCTCTCCGGACTTCTCCGACAGAAAGTCATTTCTTACCCCGAAATGAAATATGTATCCTTCATCTTATCTGTGCTCCTTCCATGTGTTTTAGGAATGATTTGGTAATTTATATATGTGATAAAACAGATACGCATGTATTTTTATTATAAAAGAAATACACATTATTAAAATATTGGAAGATGCTGAAAAGCAGGAAACATAATCACCACCAATCTCTATTGAGAAATAATCATTATTAGCTTGTTGCCTTGAGTATTTCTTTTTTGTCTTTTTCTATGCATATATGGTTATAATAAAAATGATAAGGATACTGGCTGGTTTATTTAGTGCTTGTAATGGACTAGGAACTATACTAAGTGTTTTAAATGGATTATTGTACTCAGTAGATAGATATAATTAAAGATATGGATGTATATGACACGCATACATGTTAAAATTACAATTTTTGCTTTTTTTTTTTTTGCTTTGTTCCACTTAATATTCTATCATGAGCACTTGTCCTTGCAGAAATAAGAAAATTTAAAAGAAACATAGTTACTTCGTCAACAGATGATGAATAAGGGTCATCTTACTCCTTTTGCAGAGTGCCAAGACCTGTGACCTTGGGTGAATTGCTCTCCCCCTTAAAGCGTCAGTGTCTTTCTTTGTAAAATGCACATAATGTCCATGCTGCCTGCCTTACAGGCTAGGAGGGGCAACAAAAACAGCAATAATAAATTGCTGTCACTGAGAAGACTTACGCATATTTTGTCGCTTATTATGATTGTTTTCTCAATCCAGCAAAGTGGGCAAAGTCTTGTTTTCCAAATGGGGAAACTGAGGCTTAAAGCTATGATATGGCCTCCCTCGGGCTGCACGAGAGCAGGTGGTCAGCTGGGTGCCCGTACCCTGTTCGCTGCACTGTGTTGTGTGAACCCTGGGGGAGTCCCCCTTCAGAGGGATACGGTGGATTAGCAGCAAACGTTTGCTCCTCTCATTTTGTAGGATCAACTTTCCCAAGTTTTCATCTTTCTTGTTCATGGTCTTTAGTTCTGTTGTATATGTCACCTGCTACAAGAACTCTGGAGCCCCCCCTCCCCCATTTAAGCGGTCTCCATGAAGAAACGAACACATTAGAATCTGCCTGTCACCGTGCGGGCCTTCCAGCTCTTAAAAGGCTGAGAGGAAGGGAGAGAATAAATTTCCACTTTTGTCTGGGCTTCACTTACTCATCTCTTGCCAGAGCCACAGTTGCTTGACATCTTCAAGATCCATCATGAAATATGACTTGAGTGACTAATCTTCATAAGCCTATGATGGATGCAGAGAGGTTTACTCCTCCCCCTCCCCCTCTGCTTTTGCCTTCAGAAGTGCAGAGATTCATTTTCTCTTGAAAAACCAAATCTTCATTCAGCCCTTTCACTTTGCCAAGTTGCTATTATGGCTTTGGTGTCGGAAGTTTTCTGGTGAGAGTATTGCCCCTCCTTACTCCCAAGGCTAGACTTAGCCTTACTTTGGTCAATGAAACGTGATAGGGCACATAGACCAGCCCTGAGATTCTGCTACATCCTATTCTCATTGCCCCTAGACCGTCAAGTCCTTGGTGGAGGAATTGCCTTCAGCCTTTGTCCTGGAATGAAGAAGACAAGGATCAGACCCATAGTTCACCTGTGAAGGGCATGCAATCTGGGTGATAAATAAACCTTTATTGTTGTAAGCCACTGAGACCTTTTGGGACTTATTTGTTCCTGTTGCATGGCTTGCACAGTGCTGACTGATGCAGTAGGTTGTACCTATGACTTTTCTTTTGCTCAGTTAAGCAAGAACAATCATTTGTTATTATTACAGTTCTTAGAATACTTGGGACTGTGCACTGTGGGGTGCTCTCTTTTATAGTAATGGTGCTTAACCGTGGCTACCCATTAGAATCACCGGAGGAAAGTCTGTGTATTTGGTGATCCATTCTGGATCAACTGAATTAGAGCCCCTGGGTGTAGGTTCCATGCACTGGCATATTAAGGTGTTCTTCAGCACCTGTTGGTAAAGTGCAGCCAGGAGTGAAGACCATTGCTTTCGAGGTAGAGGAGTCTGGACCATCCAGGAATAAAAGTGGTCACTGAGAGAGACCATCTACTCAGCAGAAAAGGAGCAGAACAGGAAATTTCCAGGGAAAAGGAAAAATAGAAGGCTGCCACCACCACTGAAGAAAGGAGAAGAAAATCCCTGTTCCTAAGGAGTTTTGCCATAAAAAGATAGCCTGCATTCAGCTGAGGCAGCTGGAATATAGTAAAGAAGGTGATGGATTTCAGGTAAGTGGGAAGTAGGTCCCTCAGAACTCCATCTTAATCTGAGCATTGAGGAGCCCTATGGCATCAAGAAAGATCCAAAGAAGAGATTTTCTATATGTTCAATCATTATAGTACAACTAGGATATCCTCACAGGAAATTGGTAGCACAGAGGAGAAAAGTAGGTTTTCCAGTTTCATACATCAGCCACCATTTTTTTGTGGTAAAAATTTTTGTGTTAAAAATTAATTATGTGATTTTGGATAAAAGCTCATGCTGTGCATGTTCCATATTTCTAGAAATATTGGGAAAGAGGTGAGCAAAGCATTCCAACTTAAAATTTTCTATGAATATTATTACTTTGGGAAATGAGTATAGAAATGTGCTAACATTAGTTCTACCAATTTATTGAGACCAAAGCATTGTGGCATGTATACTGGCTATAAAATTCAATGTATCCTTCCTTGCGAAAGAGGGTAGCCATCAAGTTGGGTAGCTGGAATGGTCCTAGAAGATCAAGCTGTATAGCCTTTTTCTATTGAATAAATTATATCCATCCATCCATCCATCCATCCATCTATCCATCCATCATTCCAACATTTATTGAGCACTTAATATTCATTCGATTCATTCAGTCAGCACTTATTGAGGGCATACCACATGCCAAGCACTATTGCCAGGCTAAAAAACGTCCCAATATGCTTATCCCAGGAGATGTTATGAAAATCAAATAAGTTAATATAGATAGAAAGGCTATATGTATGTTTTGACATGCTATTAAGACATGAAGGATTATTATTATCCAGTCTTTAATATTACTGCTTTGTAATCCAGTGTTCTGGTATTTTTCAGCCTGTTGACAGGCACAAATATTTCCCTGTACTCTACAAGCCTGCAATTAAGAAACTGGAAGCATTCATAAATACGCAAGTTGACTAATTAGTCCCTAATTAGTTAGCAGATTGGGTATTGTAATCACCCTAAGATATATTGGTTAATGTCATGGAGTGGAAAGAAGAGTTTTGCCACATTATATTATGTCAAAATTTGCATAAATATTTCATTAAAATATTTAATGGGACATGCCAGTTATGAGCCATGGCCAGCCAGCCAGTCAGTGAATTTCTGAGACCTGACCAATCTTTGGCAGATTGGGCATCAAATTAATAGGTGATCTTTTAATTTAGTCAGAGAAAACTAGAGCTTTTTTTTAACACCTACAATTTCAAGATTTTTACTGACCACTCAGTAAAGAAATGTAAGCATTTTTAGTTTGTCTTGCATTTGAAGAGAGTTAAAGCACAAAGAGGCCAAGAAAGTAGCCCGCTATCATTCCCATGGACCGTCGGTTGGTGGAAGTTATGCTTGGCTTTAAAGTCCTTCATTTCTAGACCTCCACTTCTCCTCAACTCCTGAAAAGTCCCAAGAATTGGATAGTAGTTCTGCTGTTCTTTTCACTCTCACTGTGTTATGATAGATGTGGGTGTTTCTGCATTTATTTGCTTGTAATCCAAAGTTTCTGTGGCTACCCAAACAATATCAGAGAAAGTCTCAACAGAAGTTAGTGGTTTCTGCATTGGTTCTTCTTCAGCTTCTTGAGAGGGACTTGGTTATGCTTCCGTCTGAACTCGCAAATGTCTTGGTTTGTCCCTCTCTGGTAGTACTTCTGATTCTGGAATGAGACATTGATACCTTGAGTAGGTTAAAGCCCAGTGATGCTTTGTTTTTTCGTTTGTATTTTTCCATGAAGCTTCAGTAATCACTGGCTCAACATCCCCCCAAAGGCAAATGTTGTCCTTGTAGATGTACTGTGACATGTTGATTGAATTGTTGTCTGAGGATCCTGGCTTCCAGGGTGGCCGCACCACTGTGTGGCTTGTCTCCTGGTCCTGGGAGCTAGCTGGTCCTTGAGTTTTCACTTCTGGAAATTTGGTTTATTCATGATGTACGCCCAGGCTGAACAAGTTAGAAGACACTAATGCAAATCCTGGGTACCCATTATTAGTTTAAAATGAAAAAGAATTTGGCATGACAGCATGTGATCCTGAGTCTTCTGGTGAACATGCTTCTTGCTGAAACAGCAAGACAAATACATTTTGCAGTTTCCTTACTACAACTAGGGTATCTTAATGGTTCTGGGTATCAATGGATATACCCCTCTTTAAAATAGAGAGAAACCTGTTAAGGGGTGTGTGTTTAACCTTTTGATCAAAAGGCCCTTCCTTTGGACAGTACTGGAAAGTCTCAGTTATTGCTGTTGGTCCTTTGTGACTCTGTATTTACACTGGGTGGGCAGTGGCAAGCAAAGTCAGGGTAGGCCAGTCCTGAATGCCTTGAATTTCTGTCATAATCTCACTCCGTATCAATCCTACTTGTCTTCAGACCCTGGCCTTTTCACTTCCAGTTTGGTTCATTAATACTGTATTTGCTATTGGTCTCTGCTTGAATTTTCTCCACTCTTCTCTTGGTTCTCTCTAGGACTATGTGTCTGACATACAATGTCAGCCGATCTTTCTGGCCTTGACCTCAGCCCCCAAATGGCCCAAATAAGTAGTGCAGCCCTTGATTCCTTCTGGTTAGGTGTGCACAGAAGAGGCAGATATTCACTGCCGTTCCTCTCCCCAACTTCCTTTCAGACCAGACTTATTATTTTATGTAAGCAGTTTGGCCTCATATACATCCGGACCTTTGACTTTCACTACATTTCCTTACAGTGAAGAGGACATTTGATTAGATTACCGAGATCTTCTCCCTACTGTCTTTGCCATGAGAGATGAATCCATTGAATGGAGGCCTCTAAAGATCTCTCATCTCATTTGTGACTTGTTGGTTGAATTTAGCTATATCTCAGAGTTGAGGGGTGGCTTACTTTTTACCTTACGCCATTTAATAATTAGAACGGTACCTCCGGGGGTATTCCTTTGCTGGTAATAACGTGTTTTCATGCTCATTTTCTCATCCTCTCCTAACAGACCCATGAGGTAGAGGTTACAGTGGAGGCAGCACCTCATTTGGGCAATTCTCTAGATTTCCTCTTACACCTGTGCTTTCATGACTTGGATGGAAAAATCAGCAACTGACAGCGGCCACCTAGTGTCTCTAGATGAGGAGATTGAGGAAAAGCAACAGAAACATAGAAGCAAGATCATTGACAACAACAAAAGTCTAATTTACAGAAGGACGAAAGCTGAGCCTGTGGCAGGGCCCTGCATACTGCATCAGCCTCAGAGAGAAGGCTTCTTGGCCAGAGCATGTGGAGCCAGAACATTCACCAAGGGGTCACTCAGGCGTGGCTTTGGATACAGAAACGGGATTGCCTCATAAGCCACTGGCATGTTGCTGTGTTTTCTAGGCCCCTGGAAATGCTCGCTCAGACCTGTTCCTCAAAAGAAAGATAAATTGTTATTGAGCAGCTCAAGACTGGCTTTGATGGTGACTCTGGTGGGGTGGGCCTTGGTTCCCGGGGCTGTGCACAGATACCTGCTGTACGTACCCGTCATGTACCAAGCCAGGGCCCCCACTAGTGACTGCTAGCCTCACTTCACTGTTTCTTCCTTTCCTGGTGGTATTGACGCTAGTTTGGGCCTCTAGCTCAGCTATAGCAGTTGTCATTGACTTTGGCAGATGGGTGGTCAGAGAATCCTATGGCCTCCCGAAGACAGCCAGTGCGCCACCTTTTCTAAACCCCTTCACGGCTGGCTTCTCCTTTCCCTTTTCTCTTATTCACAGACACACTGCTTGAAAACAATTTTGTAAGCAGTCTTCTTGGTCATACCACGTCCTTGCTCAAACACCTTCAGTGGCTTTCTCTTGTGTCTGGGTGCCAGGCTGAGCATCCTGGGTATGGCATGCCAGACTTCTCACGAACCAGCAGTGAGCTCCTATGGCACATGGCCTGAGTATCTCCTTTGGCGAATATTATTCCTTGTTATGTGCGGTGCTACGTCTGTGTGAACTCTTGCCCAGCTTTAGGCCTCTTGAGGAGTAGGTCCACATCTGCATGTTTGATGGAATCTGGTACTTTCCACAGCACTAGCCAGAGCACTTGACCCAGAGCAGGTGCTCAGCAAAAATGTGCTTCACGCAGCAAAGAATAAATGAGTTTCATGAGTAACATTTTCAGTCTGAGCAAAGTAGCAGATCTGGTGTGGAATGAATGGCTTTTGGATGACTGCTTTGTTCTAGCATATTCTTCTATTTGGAGAATATTTTCTAAACGTAGAAAATTATGAAGAATAAGAAAACAAAGTATGATGCACCCATTAGCCCAAACAGAGCCATTGGTGGCATTTTTTTCATGCTTGCTTCAGATTTTTTAATGAAAGAAATCAAACATTTCAAACAAATATGACCCTTTGTCTTATATTCCATTCCTGTCCTGCTCCGTCTCTTGTCAGAAGTAGTTACTATTATGACTCTTCTGTGAATGCATTTTATCTTATTCTTTCATGCACAAACATATGCATCAACTGATATATAGCAGGAGTTAACAAACTAGAGCCCATGGGGGAAGTCCAGCCCATCTCCAGTTTCTCCAAAGACTACAAGCTAAGAATAGTTTTAAAGAGCTGTACATTTTACATTTTAAATACATTTTAAAGAGCTGTAAAAAAAATAGCAACAAAAAAGAACAACATGTAACATATCATATGTGACCCACAAAGTCCAAAATATTTACGGTATGTCTTTTACAGAAAAAGTTTGCCAGCCCCTGATACAGAATATTGGGTATCATATCCTATAATCATTCTTAAACTTGTCTTAATTTTCAGCCCTGTATTTCTTGAATTCTTTGCTCGTTGACATATGTATCTGCTTTAGTCCTTTTAATGACTACGTAGTGTTCCATTATGTTAATATAGCACACTTTTTAATTTATTCCCCTGCTGGATGGGCAGTTGCATTGTTTCCACCTTTTTTACTATCAAAAAATGCAAGACACATTCTTGTACTTTATATACATGAGAGTCTTTCAAGGGATATAGCCCTTGGCTTATAGGGAGTGTGCATTCTTTTTTTTTTTTTTTTTTAATTTTTTTTTTTTTCAACCGTTTTTTATTTATTTTTGGGACAGAGAGAGACAGAGCATGAACGGGGGAGGGGCAGAGAGAGAGGGAGACACAGAATCGGAAACAGGCTCCAGGCTCCGAGCCATCAGCCCAGAGCCCGACGCGGGGCTCGAACTCACGGACCGCGAGATCGTGACCTGGCTGAAGTCGGACGCTTAACCGACTGCGCCACCCAGGCGCCCCGGGAGTGTGCATTCTTAAGAGTTGGATGGAACCAAACTGTCCTTGGCAGTCGTTACAGATATTTCAACACTTAGCCCCATTTTGCAATAAATTCTTACTCCATGCGAGCTTCAGCTCTCCTATTGTCCCAGAAAACGGAAAAGACTACCCCTGCCCTAATGGCTGTTAGTGTTCTATCACCTTCGTGTAACAGACAAGACATGAGAAGCAAAACCCTTTCAAGAGCGTAAAGTGCTAGTAAAATGAGATGGTTTCAGCTTTAAAGAGGTTACTTGCAAGAACATCAAGGAAGACTCTTGGCAGCCTGGATAGAAATGACACAGGCAGAAGGCCCTCTCCAAGGGACTTTGTCAAGAGAATGCTGAATGGCATTCCACTTCAAACAGCATCTAGTGACAGGTGTTCTGCTCTGTGGCAACTCGGTCCCCCGCATACTTCCCCAGGTGTTAGAAGCGAACAGTGTGGTTGGGGGCCATTTCCTTCTAGGTCCTCAACTCCAGGAACAAAGACTGACAGGAAACACCCCACCCCCCACCTTCACCACCCCAAGTCCAGTTGCATTTGTACTGCTGAGAATTGAGCACTTACTGTGGGGCCTCACCCTGAGCCATGGGCTGGGACCGAGGCAGGGGAAAGGAGCACGCAAGAAGGATAAACAAATGACTGAGGGTCTTTGTTTGAAGTCGCTTATGGTCTAATTCCTGCCGGGCTTGAGATCCAATAGGCACTTAGTTCTGTCAGGATCTCCATGTGGTGTAAGAAATGATCTAAACATGGAACGGAATGGACCCAGAAGACCGGGATGACCAAGACAGAAGACCAAGCTGTAGGAATGTTGAGTTCTCTGGACATTTTTGCTCACCCACAAAATGAAAGGATTAGACGAAACAATTTTCCCTACTAAATAAATATCTCTTTCATTTTGTATCTGCCTCTCACCCCCACCACTGCTGAAGACAGGGGGTCGGTCCGCCTCACCTAGACTGGCGCAATGGGCAGCTGTCTGGCTGGCTCCAGTCTCTCCCTCGTCCACACTGCTGCCAGAGGGCTGTTTCTTACACCCTTTCAGAAGCCCATTATCTCCAGCTGAAGCTCAACCATGTAAGACAGAGAACACAGCTTTGATCATATCCTTCTTGGCTCTGTAGACTCACCTTTGTCACTTCTTAAACTCCTGGGAGGTTTGTGGCACCTGAAAGGGACCATGCTTTCCTGCGCCTTCCACACTCCCGTTCTAAGGGACTTTGGATCAGATCAGGGACTATCTCACAGGGATGCTTGCAACCTGAACACCTAGGAAAATGGTTGGCATCCAGTGGATCTACAAAACATGCTTTTTATTAATTTATTTATTTAAATTTAAGTTAGCATGCAGTGGAGCATTGGTTGCGGGAGTAGAGCCAGGTGGTTCATCTGTCACATACAACGCTCAGTGCTCGTCCCAACAAGTGCCCTCCTTAATGCCTTCACCCATTTAGCCCACTGCCCCCCGCCGCCTTCCCTCCAGAAACCCTTAGTTTGTTCTCTGTAATTAAGAGTCTCTTATGGTTTGCCTCCATCTCCGTTTTTATCTTATGTTTCCTTCCCTTCCCCTGTGTTCATCTGTTGTGTTTCTTAAATTCCACATAGGAGTGAAATCATATGATATTTGTCTTTCTCTGACTGACTGATTTTGCTTAGCATAATACACTCTAGTTCCATCCATGTTGTTGCAAATGGCAAGATTTCATTCTTCTTGATGGCTGAGTCATATTCCATTGTATATATGTACCACATCTTTATTCATTCCTCAATCGATGGACATTGGGGCTCTTTCCATAATTTGGTTACTGTTGATAGTGCTGCTATAAACATTGGGATGCACGTGCCCCTTTGAATCTGTATTTTTGTATCCTTTGGATAAATACCTAGTAGTGCAATTTCTGGATTGTAGGAAAGTTCTATTTTAAATTTTTTGAGGAACCTCCATACTGTTTTCTAGAGTGGCTGCACCAGTTTGCATTCCCATGAATGGTGCAAAAGTGTTCCCCTTTCTCCACATCCTCACCAACATCTGTTGCAAAACATGCTTTTTTAAATGAATGAATGCATGAAGAACTGACAGTCACTGCTCATTTTCCTGGACAATTTGTTCTTTGTGGAGGAAATGTGCCAAGCTTAATCTTTCCCCATTTGCCTATTGAAGGAAGAGTCCAGAGACTCATCGTGCATGATTTCTGTGAGGGCTAAACCAAAGGCATGATTTCTGCAAAAGGAGTGGCAAGGAGTGGCAAGACTGAAGGCTCAGTTTCCAGTTTGGGCTGCTACGTCCCAGCTGTGTGACTTGGAGCAGGTAACTTACTCCTTTTGACCTTGAGTCTTTCCTCTGTAAAATGGAGTTAAACCTACCTACTTCATAAGTTCGTTTGGAAGACTAGCTGATCTGATGCACAGGAACCATTTGGAACATGGCTGGCCGCTAATAGGCTCTCAAGCAGTGGTTTATACTGCTGAGGTCCTGGTTGGGGTAGGATCTTCGTGTCAGGTTAGGGTGTTAGGCTCTGCTCATGTTCCCAGGCCTTCTCCTCCTCCTTTATCAAACCTTGTTTCTTCCAAGCACTTGTGCCTGTGGGTGGTCACACACACACAAACGTGCATTCCACTCTAGCCCCATTAAATGATTTAGTTTTCCGTATATGCGATGGTGTTATTTGCTCTTGCGTGGTTTTTCCTCCCTTTTCCTCCCCCCCCTTTTTTTTTTGACCTGCAGTCATACCTTGGAGAAGCCTTCCCTCACACCCCCTTCCTGTCCCTATACCAGTGCACACTGATGTCCCATGCTCAGGCTGGATTTGGTCCCTCTCCTCCCTGTGTCTCTAGATTCTTGTGCTTTTGCTTCTTGTGAACATGCATCTCATCATATTGTCGTCCTCTGTTCATTGTCCAGTCTTCCCTGGTATAGTGGCAGGTCTTTGAGTTCAGGAAAAGTGATTTTTCTCATCACTCTGTTTCTCATGACCAGGCACTTGTTTGCTAAGTGAAGCTCCCGTTCATGTGGCAACATCTTGGTGAGAAAAACCTTTAATTAAAAGAGATTTGAGGGAGAGGCAGAGCTGTGGATGGAGCTGGTGGGACATAGAGCTGAGGAGTTAGCAATGATGTGGAAGGAGGGTTCCAATGGGGACTACAGGGTCAAGATGTGCACCCATGAGTGGGTACCTGCAGTGGTTTTTACCATGTGACTTGGGTTTCAGAGATAGGCAGGTGGAAGAACAAAAATCAGCATCTTTGACGTTATTCCCAACCTTTGTCAAAAATTGTCATCAGGGAGAATGGAAACATTATCAGAGATTGCACACTGGATACCAGGCTTATCCAGTTTGCATGCTGAAAATGGGTATTACGGGAAGATACCTGTCCCAGAAGTCAAGAGATGCGAATGCTAGTGACTGTCCATATGATCCTGAACTGAGCACTTCTCTCTGTACCTCAGATCAGTCATCCGTTAGTTTGAGGAGCAGGACTGGATGAGGACGGACAAGTCTGTAGCACACATGCCTTCGCTCTCCTCTTCCTTGTCCTTGGCAGACATCTTTCACAGACGTTGGTCCTGTTTCACTGGGAATCCTCCCAGGAAGCTACTACAAACGGATCAGAGATGGCTTCCGAGATGATCCTGTCCAAGATTTCTTATAGCTCTGGCTCCCTGTGCATTGCAAGAAAAATAAGGAAGGTGCTTATCATGGGGAAATGGCCCTGATTCTCTTCACCTCAGCTTTGCCAGGATGATGACTCTTCCATGGTGGTTCAGGCCCCAGACCACAGTGACCGGGGAGAGGCACACTGCTTGTGGATGTTTTTACCACCAGCCAAGATGCCTGATCTGGCTTCCTTTGACATGCAGCACTGAGGACTAATTCAGAAATCACCTCAACAGCCCCACTAGATACTTTCTATCACTTTCACAGATAACTGACCCAATAACAGCCTGGTGAAAGAGGCCGAGTGAAGAATTTGTGTCCAGAAAAAACAGTTCTCCGTTTATTCAGGAAGGTTGTTGAGGGCTTACCATGTGCTAGGCCCTGAGGATGCACATATGAACCAGGCAAAAACCCAGTGGCCACAGTCTGGTGGGAAGGAGAGTTGAAATTCATTTGGCACATTGGTATGACTATGTTGGTTGCTTACAACCAATATCAGTAAGGACTAGTTAGAATTCCTACCACTCGAGCTATTAAGTCCTTTCAATTTTCCTCCTGCAGATAGGCTGGCTAAATAGCAAGAACTACCAAAGAGGTAAGGACGGTGTGTTCTGAGAGCAGGATGCTCAAATCTGAGACTATTTCCAGAGAAAATGAAGCAGAGTGGGATTACGGAGGATGGAAAGGGATTCATCAGCCTGTCAGTGAGGGGAGGACATTCTGAGAAATGACCACAGGATGTACAAGGGCTGTATGTAGGGTCTCATGGCACCTTTGGTGAACTGCATGGGGTGTATTGTGGCTATATTACATGTAGAGTGTGTGTGTGTGTGTGTGTGTGTGTGTGTGTGTGTGTGTGTGTGAGAGCAAGTAATTGTTATGAAGGCAGGAACCATGCCTCTTTGGTGGCATAGCCCCTTTATACTATGCCTTGAATATAGATGCTACTGATTAAATCGTTGTTGATTGGATGATTGAATGAGTGATGAGATGGCAGGACGTGTAGCCAGGCAAGTTCAGGCACCAGGTCATGAAGGGCCCCATTTGCCATTTTAAAGAACTTGTTTTATATTTTATCTTGCAGCTAACAGGGAGTATTTGAAAGTGATTGGTGGGTCAGTAAAACTAGAAGCAGTGAGCAATTAGGACATAGGTTCAAGGACTCATCAGCTTGCCACTTCTGAGATAAGACAACGGAATGCACAGCTGGCAGTGACAGAGATGTAGCTTCCAGCACCAAGTACCCCGTCACCCTCTTGGCTTTTGTCTTAGCTTCCTTTGAATTCTATGGCATGTCTAGCTGGCTCATGTCTCCATTCTCTACTTGTTTAGTTCCCCCTCGCTGAAATTCAGTCCCATTCTCAAATGAAATGTCCTACCCTTATCATCAACATGGCCAACTTCTTACCATTCCTCTTAAGTCAGCTCAGATCACCTGTCCCCTAGTAAGGCATTATGAACTGTTGCCTCCTTTCCTGACCCCAACACGGAGGATTTCCTTGAGTCCTCATGGTACCCAATACAGCTTTCTTCCCTGGCATCAGCTCAAAGCTATTGTTCATTGTTCTGGATTATTCATTTTGCAACAAGCCTTAGAAGCCAGGCGCTATGTCATATCCAAATTTGTAACCAATCTCAGTATAAAGTACAGTGCTCAGTACTGAGAAATGAGTTAAAAAAAATTTTTTTTTGTTCAGTTGTAAAGAGAGAACCAACACATCGGTGAATGGGACGTTTTCATGGGAGTCGTCGGTGAAAGGCTCTCTGGCTGCTAATGCTGGACCTGGAAAGCAGGGGGTAGCTGCAGTCTGACTTAGATAAAATTTATGATAAACTGAGTAGATTCAGAAGAGGGCATCCCTTCCTTGTGCTTGAATCTAAATTATTAGCTTGTTTTCTACGTGCCATCGTAAAAGGCTTCTTTTGGATCAAGAGCACCTTTTGAAAAGCAGCTACAATCCAGGAGATTTTGTGGTGTTAGAGGAATCCCAGCATGGGTTTTTATTCAGTCCAGAGGACTTTTGGCTGGATCATCCTGTGTCATTTCTGACCTGTTTCTGCATGCCATGTAGGAAGCAGTGACTCCAGAGGGCCAAGAGAGGACGCTGTACCTTGATACTCTGTCTCTGTCCATCTCACAAATCCATTCTCCTCTGTGTTTTCCTTCTACCCCAGAGATTCAGTAGGACATTTTCTAGCTTCAAACATTCCTAGCTTCAAAAAAGGATGGAAATATGAGACGTGAGATGTGCCCTTTCTGTTGGCATTGTGTAGACAGTACTAATTGGTCAAAGAGGTCTTTCCTGGCAACCGTAATCAATCAGAGGTTGCATGAAACTATTCACTCTGTGTTCTGTATAGCCTTAATTAGAATGGCTTCCTGGCCAAAGAATAGGTTGAATCCTGTGAAATTACTATTTTTGTAATGGTTAAAAATGGTCCAATACTGGAGACTTTGTATCATTCATCTTAAATTTGATAACTTGACCTCATGTCCCCAAGTTCTCTGGGTAGATATGCAGAACAGATCTCTTATGATGATTCTTTGATATATGTGAATGTAGGACTTGTATTATAGCTTTAATAGCTAATCTGAATAACTCCCTTTCTTTATAATGTATGTAACCCCGTAAACCCATGTTTCTCAAAGCCTGGTTTTCATAAATAGGTACTGAGTTTTATTTTCAGGGAATCAGGAACATAACTGTGATATCTTTGGAAGAGTTCCAAAGAATCCTGCCATTGGAAATGTGTCCCTTCATGCTAAGGCATTGTGTCTCCAAACGAGTCCTCACTGCCAAGCAAGTATCTCTGGAGAACGGACGTAAGCCAACATCAGCCAGTGACACCTAACACAAGTTTATGTTAAATAAAGTAGATCAATATTTCTTAATAGGGATGATTTTGACACTAGGGTACATTGGCAATGTCTGGAGACAGTTTTTAATATTATAGCTTGGGGAGGGGTTACTACTGGCGGTTAGTGGGTAAAGGCCATTATACATCCTGCGATGCAGAGGACAGTCCTGTATAACAAAGAATTATCCAATCCAAAATGTCAGTAGTGTTGAGATTGAGAAACTCTGAGATGGATAATTATCTTAGAGTGAGCACCATGGAATTTGGCATGGGACAGACAGGTGACATTTGCTGTTTGAAAGGGACAAAAACGTAAATCTGGAGGTTGGGACATTATATAAGAGATGTATGTGTGGATACCTTGGGATAGGGCCTGCCACAGGTTGAGTTCCCCCGGAAGCAAACTGTTTGGTGTAGATTAGTGGGCAGAGGGTTATTAGGTGTTCTCTTGGGTAGAGAATCATAGACTGGGTAGACGGCAGCAGAGATGTGACGCTGTGCGGTGGAGGCTCAAGGTGACCCTGTGGGGAGCTCTGAAAATGGAACGACCGCTTAGAGTTGTCCTCGCTTGGGGCAACGGGTCAGGCTTTCATACCCTGGAGTAAATCAGTCATTGGACCCAAGCTTTCCCAAAGGGCCCATAACTTTGGGCAGGGCGCTTCCCTTCTGTTGAAGCAGGCTTGAGGGAGCAGCTTGACTCCTTCATAATACGCCCAGTGACTTTCCTGTCTCTTTTACCTTGTATTTCCACAAACATTTGCAGTTGGCAAATCACATCGGTTGCCGTTGTTGACACTTTTTATGTATGAGGAAACTTGAGTGCAGGAAATTAATTTGTTCAAGGTCACACAGAAAGTGCTCAGCAGAGTTGTTAGTGGAGCCCACATTTTTGACTACTTGTTCTTTCTAGTCTGCCATCCTTTTCCCCTAATTTCTTCTCCTCCTCCTCCTCCTCCTCCTCCTCCTTCTTCTTCTTCTTCTTCTTCTTCTTCTTCTTCTTCTTCTCCTTCTCCTTCTCCTCCTCCTCCTCCTCCTCCTCCTCCTCCTCCTCCTCCTCCTTCTTTTTCTTCTTCCCACCCTCTTCACCCTCCTCACCCTCCTCACCCTCCACCTTCTTCTTTTTAAAAATGATCCTTGTTGGGACACCTGGGTGGCTCAGTCGGTTAAGTGACTTTGGTTCAGGTCATGATCTCACAGTTCGTGAGTTCGAGCCCTGCGTCGGGCTCTGTGCTGACAGCTCAGAGCCTGGAGCCTGCTTCAGATTGTGTGTGTCCCCCTCTCTCTGCCTATCCCCTGCTCGTTCTGTCTCTCAAAAATAAATAAATATTAAAAAAATTTTTTTTAATGATCCTGGTACTGAGATCTACCCATGCCTTGATTCGTATTTCATTCTTATTTTCTTCACACGTCTCTTTTCTTTTTTAGTGGGCTAAAACTGCAAAATATTTCCTTAAAATGTTAGGAATTTAGTTAGGAGTGATTTGGTGCTTTAAAATGGGCCTCATTAGTTAGGGTTAATAAATACACTGATAAGGAGCCAGACTGAAGCAGATAACCATTCTGATGAAAACAGAGGATAGGGTAGCATACGAAATGCAAAGTCCTAATCCTCAAATGTGCATGTAGAAACAGGTCAGCTGATGGAACAAGCACGCCCACAGTTTTAGACTCTGTCCCGTGTTATGGCAGGTACTTCACCTTTCTTCACTTGGTCTTCATAGCAGTCCCATGAGGTAGGTGTGAGTAGCTTTGTTTTTTAGAGTGTTAGGGAAATGAATTGCTTTTTAAAATTCACGTGGGTAGTAAGAGACAAATGAAGATGCGACCTCCGTCCTTCTGACTTTTAGAGGACTTACATCAAGATCCCCCCCAATGACGGAGAACGTGGGCTCCAGCAGAAGTCCCGAGCTCATACCTGTCCAGGTAAACCTCAGAACACAGAGATCCCAGAGACAAATATTGCTAACACAGTACTATCACATCCAAACATTTCCTGACGATTCGTCTTATGATGAATACTCAAGTTTGGAATACAAAACCCCATTTAAAACTATTCTCCTCACTCGATTCTCATCTGAACTTCTGCAGCAGCAGAGTGTGTGTTGTAGGGGGGAAGAGGAAAGTGGTGTGTGTGTGTATTCATGCATGCACCCTCATGTGTGTTGAGGATGATGTTGGAGGGTTGTGTGTGTGTGTGTGTTCATAAATGCATGTGTGTGTGGTGAGGATGATGTTGGAGGTTGTGTGTGTTTATGTATGCACACTCATGTGTACTGAGGATGATGTTGGAGGGGTGTGTGTGTGTGTGTGTTCTTGCATGCACACTCGTGTGTTGAGGGTGTTGTTGGAGGGATTGTGTGTATTCATGCATGTATGCGTGTGTGTGTTGAGCATGATGTTGGAGGTGTCTGTGTGTGTTCATGCATGTGTATGTGTGTGT